>NC_056745.1:196145026-196155026 GCF_019279795.1 Protopterus annectens
GTTAGCTTAAAGAGACAGTATTCATGATGTATATGACACAGGCTAATAGTAAGGTTTCTGTCATTTGTCTGTGAAAGTGGTGCTCCCTGTGACTGGATGAAATAGTAGATTGCCTTCTCTCATGCCTGATGGTATCCATACTGGATGGGCAACTGAGCAGTACAGTAGGGATAACATATTGTCTTTTAGATATAAAGAGCTGTAAACTAATTATTTTTTATGTTTGCCATCTTATGAAATAGTTTAAGCTGCTTGAATACCTTTTAATATTGATCTCAACAACCCTTTTAAATATGGAAATGGGGGATGAAACCAGACTCCCAGTTAGCTACACTGCCAGAATTCAGTAATTTAGAAATCTGGTATGTTAATAATATGTATGTCAGTGGCATTTGTATGTTAAAGCTGGGGAATCAAAGATCATGTGAGTGGTTTGATAGAATTCATAGCAACTTTAGTAAAGAAAACTTAAAATCCTTTTGTTCTTCTTTATTTATGTTCCAGTCAATTTACCAGATTTAAGAGAGGCAAGTCATTTGTACATGAGGAGGCAAACAACAAAGGCATAAAATGAATGGAGAAAAAGAGTACCAACCCCAGTACGAACCTCTGAGGTACTCCTATGTCTACAAGGCTCACATCAGACAACCCCAGTATGAACCTCTGAGGTACTCCTATGTCTACACGGCTCACATCAGACAACCCCAGTACAAACCTCTGAGGTACTCCAATGTCTACAAGGCTCACATCAGACAACCCCAGTATGAACCTCTGAGGTACTCCTATGTCTACACGGCTCACATCAGACAACCCCAGTACCAAGCTCTGAGGTACTCCTATGTCTATAAGGCTCACATCAGACAACCCCAGTACAAACCTCTGAGGTACTCCTATGTCTACAAGGCTCACATCAGACAACCCCAGTACGAACCTCTGAGGTACTCTTATGTCTACAAGGCTCACATCAGACAACCCCAGTACAAACCTATGAGGTACTCCTATGTCTACAAGGCTCACATCAGACAACCCCAATACGAACCTCTGAGATACTCCTATGTCTACAAGACTCACATCAGACAACCCCAGTATGAACCTCTGAGGTACTCCTATGTCTACAAGGCTCACATCAGACAACCCCAGTACGTACCTCTGAGGTACTCCTATGTCTACAAGGCTCACATCAGACAACCCCAGTACGAACCTCTGAAATACTCCTATGTCTACACGGCAACCCCAGTACGAACCTCTGAGGTACTCCTATGTCTACAAGGCTCACATCAGACAACCCCAGTACGAACCTCTGAGATACTCCTATGTCTACACGGCTCACATCAGACAACCCCAGTACGAACCTCTGAGGTACTCCTATGTCTACAAGGCTCACATCAGACAACCCCAGTACAAACCTCTGAGGTACTCCTATGTCTACACGACTCACATCAGACAACCCCAGTACGAACCTCTGAGGTATTCCTATGTCTACAAGGCTCACATCAGACAACCCCAGTACAAACTTCTGAGGTACTCCTATGTCTACAAGGCTCACATCAGGCAACCCCAGTACTAAGCTCTGAGGGACTCCTATGTCTACAAGGCTCACATCAGACAACCTCTGAGGTACTCCTATGTCTACAAGGCTCAAATCAGACAACCCCAGTATGAACCTCTGAGGTACTCCTATGTCGACACGGCTCACACCAGACAACCCCAGTATGAACCACTAAGGTACTCCTATGTCTTCAAGGCTTACACCAGACAACCCCAGTATGAACCTCTGAGGTACTCCTATGTCTACAAGGCTCACATCAGACAACCCCAGTACCAAGCTCTGAGGTACTCCTATGTCTACACGGCTCACATCAGACAACCCCAGTATGAACCTCTGAGGTACTCCTATGTCTGCACAGCTCACATGAGACAACCCCAGTACCACGCTCTGTGGTACTCCTATGTCTACAAGCCTACAAGGCTCACATCAGACAACCCCAGTACCAAGCTCTGAGGTACTCCTATGTCTACACGGCTCACATCAGACAACCCCAGTATGAACCTCTGAGGTACTCCTATGTCTACAAGGCTCACATCAGACAACCCCAGTACAAACCTCTGAGGTACTCCTATGTCTACAAGGCTCACGTCAGAAAACCCTAGTACGAACCTCTTAGATACTCATATGTCTACAAGGCTCACATCATAAAACCCCAGTACCAAGCTCTGAGGTATTCCTATGTCTACAAGGCTCACATCAGACAACCCCAGTACGAACCTCTGAGGTACTCCTATGTCTACAAGGCTCACATCAGACAACCCCAGTACAAACCTCTGAGGTACTCCTATGTCTACAAGGCTCAAATCAGACAACCCCAGTACAAACCTCTGAGGTACTCCTATGTCTACAAGGCTCACATCAGACAACCTCAGTATGAATCACTGAGGTACTCCTATGTCTACAAGGCTCACATCAGACAACCCCAGTACCAAGCTCTGAGGTAATCCTATGTCTACAAGGCTCACATCAGACAACCCCAGTATGAGCCTCTGAGATACTCCTATGTCTACAAGACTCACATCAATCAACCCCAGTACGAACCTCTGAGATACTCCTGTGTCTACACGGCTCACATCAGACAACCCCAGTATGAACCTCTGAGATACTCCTATGTCTACACGGCTCACATCAGACAACCCCAGTATAAGCCTCTGAGATACTCCTATGTCTACATGACTCACATCAAACAACCCCAATACAAACCTCTGAAGTACTCCTATGTCTATACGTCTGACATCAGACAGGTCCCTCCAATAATTGTTTGAAAGGTACACTCTGCCAGATAGTTTTGTATCCAGTTAAGCATGCCTTCTCCAGCACATATATTTTACATTTTGAAGAAGTAAAGTCTGACCAGATGATTTAAAAGTCGTTCTCATGCCACCAAACATGTCACAGGTGACAAGGAGTTTTCCCAGGCTGGAGACAATGGCATCAACAATACAGTACATGACAAGGGTTTTACAAATTATACCTGACTTGGAAGAAGGAACCATATTTATAGAGAAAATCCAGGATTTAATTGTATGTTCTCATCTCAAGTAGTTAAGCTGTTTTGCTCCATGTCTGCAGTCTTGAAGAACAGTCTGGAGACCACTTGAGGTAGCACTAAACTGCAGAAAATATGACAGATTGTGGGAAATTCCTGAAGTGAGGCTTTGGCGATATTATTGGAGTTGCCATCTTAAGGATGGCAGGACAGAGAACTGACAACTTTGGGTAAGATGTTAATTGCAACTTGGCAAGTATTTTATTTAATTATTTTATGTAAAACATTCCATAATGTAAAAGGGTGGATGGAAATTAGTTGTTGATCCTCACCTATGAAGCATCAGGGATGGTGGAGTAAAACTTGGATGGAATGTACGGTTCTTTACAGATGATTTTTGATATTGTTAGTTTCAGCCGTGTCTAGCTTGACAAGTCTGACTAGACTGTAGGATATCATCTTAGAGATCTTTAATAGTTTTCATAAAAAATATATCTTTGGGTGACTTCTGATATACAATGTCTTGGCTACATTTGTTGCTATCTTACTTTGTCTTTTAGATTTGGGAGCGCTCTGAAATCACACATTACCTCAACATTTCCATTTTTTGCTATTGCCAGGAAAATTCTCTCAAGATCTTTTTTATCTCTCTCTCTGAACTGAGATTTCTGTGTGAAAGATAGTCGTGATATTTATTATCTCTGCTTTCTGAGACAAGGAAATGAGCGACACTGGATTATCATATGCTATAACTGGGCATGTTGTTCTGAAGGGAAGACCCCAGTCAAGGTTTCAAGCTCAGTCATTAGAGCATTTTCAAGAACTCCTGGGATGAAGTTGTCAGAAATAATGATAGTTGCAAGATTTGTAATTTTAAATGAACAGTGTGAAACCACAGGGGAGTGCTGCCTTAAGGTGCTGAATAAGAGCTGATCAAAGACACATCTGTAGATGTTGGTAATTACATCTAGGAAGCAGCTTGCCCTGTTTTAGCATTAGGCCATGTGGAATCAATGACAATTTGAGCAATATTATGGACAGATAAGGCTCCTTCAAGTTACCTTTTGGTTGGGCCTAATCAATTAAGGTTACAATCACTCACTAATATGAAAATATTCCTAGGACAATCCAGTAAGATGTCATGTGTCACCATTATAACCAAGTCCGGTACAGCAGACAACTAAACACACCGCACACCAACAAAGCCTAATCTAATGGAAAACAATAACCGAGGCTTACAATCAAAGGTTCAAGGGCTGCACCATCAAACCAGACAATGTTGAGACAAAAGCACTGAAAATGAAAAATAAGTGAAACTTAAAATATTGAATCCTATACTTGTGGCCCTGCAGGACCCATGCTAGCACCTGCTCCTGGGTCCACAGTGGTAGGAAGGTTCACAATTTTATGTTTATATGGCTTTGTGTACCTTTGGTGTTTCGGTTTTCAGTATGCTGGTTTCAAAATAGTGGTGTCCATTTGTGTGGCCCTCCTATTTTTGACAGTAAACTCCTAGCAACTGTCAACATCTTTCTCCTTGTCAGTATTCTTCTTTATAAACTGGATGTCTAGGCTACTTCTTATGTTTATCATAAGCATACCTCATTTGGCTGTTAGACCCAACCTATTGTCCATGAAGGCACAGCAGCCGTGATTAATTTGTTGTGAAAGACAAATATCACCCTTAAGCTATGCTTCCTTTACTCCAACAATATTAAGTCCTTATGCCCCATTACTATTAATGCTATTAACATTAATAAGGACAGCCTTAAAGCCTTACTGGGAAAAAGGAGGTACACGACCGATCAAGCAGGCATCAGGGCCGGGTTAAATTTGATGTGATCTTCCCTACCATTTGTAATAGTGGCAAATAAATAAAGCCTGGATTTTTATAAACCTTCGCAGGGACGGAGCCTTTTTCTTCGCTGTGCTTGCCTTACCTAAACTCATGACCGGACGAAATGCATCTGTTGTTCAGCTGAAGGTTACAGGTAAGACTTCCTTATAAGCCTTTACATTTATTATTACTTTATTAAGTACGTGGGCAGAGTGGGCCATGAGGGTCCACTTTCAGCCATAAACTAAATGAAACAGTAGATTAATTACATAAAGTATACAAACAAAACAGTGAGTGCACTGAAAGTTATAGATTTAACAAATACATTAAAGCAGAAAATCCAGTCCAACTTAAAGTAGCTTTTCCAAATGATACAAGCAAAAAATGGTTGATGAAAGCTCAGAATGAGAGCAAAGTTTGACCAGTGTCAAGAGAAGTCGAAATTCATCTAATCACCCTGCTGTCTGATAGGAGGAAAGCTATCAATGTTGATTCAAACACAACCCCTAAGCACTTCCAGAATCAAGTTCATGACTGGCTCTTCAGACTAGAAATCATCATAGTACCTTGAAGGAGGCAAAGACCTATACACTCTACCTGGCATTACTGAATAGCATAGCTGGCAGTATGACAAATAGCAGCTTAGCAGGTATCAGAAAATACAATCCAAGCTATGAAATGGCAGCAAATCATTGGCATTACTTACTCAGAACAGTCAATCCAGACATGTAGCCAATGAGCCGGATAAGTAACTAGAAATGTAAAAAAAAAAAACAGGCATTACCAGAAAAACACCAGCGGTGTCTCCAGAGATACAGACAATTCAGCCCATAGATGAAGTATGGCAGACTCTCTCTAAATATCCATCACGGATTGATAGCAGTCATCATTTATGAAGACGTTTCTGTCACGTGCAGCAAATGAAAGGTAAACAGCAAACTGAAATGCCTGACTGGCAACAACAGCTCTACTAATTAATAATGGATTTTGTGTTAACCTTTTTGTTAGTTCCAGTGTGCTAGCTCTTATTCTGTCAAAACATGGATAATATGTTATTCTCTTTATTGGGCTAAGCTTTGCTTAGTAAATAATTTTTTTCAGGTTTGAGTTTGTCATTTTTTGTATTATTCCGTCTGTTTCATTTTCTTAAATATAACATATCCTTATATCTTTCTTTATTTGTTTATTTTATGTAAAGATTACTTTACTTTTAGTATTTATCATTCGCAATAATAAATTTTTAGCAGGCTTCCTCAGACTCATTCCTCATTTTACATTGATGTCTTTGCAGCTGTTTATTTCCTTTGGCATTCTGAGTCACCTTCATTTACAATTTCTTCAGTGTATGTTCTAGTTCTAATTTTTAAATATTTTCTTGACTGAATATCCTATTGGAGACTTACTTATATGTGAATACTTCAGTAAGCACATGATTTTGGTTGTTCTTCAGTTCATGAAGGACGTATCTAACTGTCGTGTTATGGAGTTATGGTTATGGTGAATTTCATGGTTCCAAAGCTTTCCTGGGAAATGCCCTGGGCTTGTCCCATTCAACATTTGATTCACTAATTCTTTCACTTTCAAATTGTTGTTTATATTAATTATTCCCAAATGGAGAATAAGATACAAGTAGTGAAAATGTTTTTAAGTCCCTTTAATTTTATGTACAGGTCAGGCATATTTTTTTATGAACCAGAGAAGTTGCAGGCAAAAATTAAAAAATAGTTAAAGGAATTTATTTGGGAGAGAAAGAATGCATAGGACAAGGTGGTTTAGGGTTACTTAGTTTGAATGTGTAGTTTACAGCAACACAGTTAAAATTCATGTACATGTCTTAAGCAGAAGGTTATATGCCATAGTGGTGGGTGGCACACTGGAACAGTGGATATCTTTGTCATCTCACAGCAAGAGGTTCCCCAGCTCAATTCTCAGCTGGGGTGCCTTCTGTGTGGAGTCTCATTGTCCTCCTAGTGTTTGTGTGAGTTTCCTCTGAGGTGCTCTTGTTTCCTCCCACATTCCAAAGACATGCAGTTGGTGGACTGGACACTCTAATTTGGCCTTAGGTGTGAGTATGTATGTGAGTGAGTGGTGTGGAAGAAATACTGGGGCAGGGCTAACCACCCGGTGGTGTAAACAATGGTCGTAGATGATTGCCACTGTTGAAGTGACACCCCAACCCCATGTGCAAAAAATGGGAAAAAGGGGTTATGGGTGGATGGACGGAGGGATGGATGGATGGATGGATGGATGGATGGATGGACGGACGGATGGATGGATGGATGGATGGATGGATGGATGGATGGATGGACGGACGGACGGACGGATGGATGGATGGATGGATGGATGGATGGATGGATGGATGGATGGATGGATGGATGGATGGATGGATGGACGGATGGATGGATGGATGGATGGACGGAGGGATGGATGGATGGATGGATGGATGGATGGATGGATGGATGGATGGATGGACGGACGGATCAAGTGCCAATGCAAGGTGATAGGCCGTGTATGTTTACAAGGTTTTCTCATTAATGTGATTCATTAGTTGAAAGACTGCTTTCCTTATTTACTAGAATTTTCTTTTTGTAACTCTTCACCTTCCTTCTGACCACTTGCAAGTTTAGGTTTTATTTACAGTTTTGTATCGTGAATGGTTTTCTGGATGTTTTGTTTTAATTTTACTGCATAACTGTCTCCTAATAGTGCCATTGTAATAGGCATAGAAACTTTGTCAGTTATTATTTAGCAAACCTTAAGAAGAGGACGTAAAGCTATAATGTTAAGATTTTAGTTAAGTTAGTTACATTTCAAGTTATTTGGGATGAGAGAAACATGAACACTTAGCTCTCCTGACAGCTGTATCGCCAAGTCAGGCTTTTTCTATCACCTAGCACTTTTATTTTTAAATGGCCACATTGCCAGCCTCTAATGTAGATGCGAACATTAGCTGCAGCTAACCACTATGATTTTACTTACATCCTCGATTGACTGTGTGCGACAACATGTACATATGCTACTGAATTATCAGAATTCTTAACAATTAGAACATTTGGTAAAATATCGTCAATCATTAGTACTTGCTTGTCTCTTCTACCCCATTTTAAGTTCAAATGAACTCTGGCCAACAGCACATGAAAAGGTGTTCTTTCTTTGTCTCTAACCACTGTGGAGTACCCAGCCATGTTATGCTTCAAATAACCACAAGCTTAACAATAGTTATATATGACGGACCATCCTTAGAACAGTTTCATTTGCCAGTACCGTTAGTGTGCAGCACCTTGTGATAGTATGGATTAGTGTCCCAGTGCTGTGGTCACACTTTTATTAGCTCCCTCTTGCGGCTTTTCTCCCCAATATGTTGCTATGGACACTTGTCATATACCAGAAACATATGATTCACTAGATCTACTTTACTTCAAAAGCTTGTTGTGTACTTGAGCCAACCCCCCTCCCCCTTCTGTGAAAGTATAGATTGCCATCTATAGGTTCCTTTATACATATGTGATGATGGGTACCTTAATCTTATGCATTTGTCCAGATTGGATAAAGAGAGATCGATCTTTTTACTCTATTTCTTAAGCAGTAACTCCCAATTTCCTAAGCAGATGCTGATATCCTCAGGCAAAGTAGTAAATGCTTGCTCCCTCAGCCTAAGGTCTAATAATATTTTACCAGGAGTGAATGTCAAATCAGCTCATCCACCTAAGAAATTAAATGTTTATTTCTGTAATGCAGTCTGCCACACTGTTATCCCCGTATGTTTCAGGAGCCAGTATAAAACATTCAGATAAACAGCATTTACCTTTATCATACTTAAGATAATCGTCTCTGATATTTTGGACATAACATACATTACCTTACACATCAGCAGAGGAGTTAAAAACTCAATACTGCCCTTATCCAATTTGACAGCCATTAAAATTATCCCCTTCTTTCTATGGAGGATACAGTTTATGACTGTCATTACAACACTGCTACTCTGGTGCCTTTCTTGAATGACCAACATTGCTTTCTTTCCATTTCTCTTTCTCCTTCTCTCTTTCTAGTTCTTTTTATCTCTTTCTTCACTTTCTCTACCTCTCTCCTTTCACATTGTATTATATCAGCCACTTCAATATGTTTTATCTGTAGCTTTAGTTTGGTTTGCGTTTAAGGTCATTTGGAGATGGACTGAGCTGCCTTGTTGGATGCTCGTGGTACTTTAAATAGCACTTGGTGCAGATGGTTAAGGGTGTAAGCTGTAGTTCCTGTTGTAAAGAATTTGATTCTCTCAGCCATCATTTGCCCTTGTTTGACCTTGAACAAGTCATTTTACCATACATTGCTCCCAGATCACCTCTGAAATGGGACTGCATGACCAGTGGTCCTACCAGGTTAAAAATGGGTATTTATTTATTCCATTTACACTATCAGCATCTACTTGGCTTCTTACATTTTACTGGACTGCATTTCAACTATAGACATGGCTTCTTTTACATACCAGCGCACACAGCTCTCTTGGTTTTGTACTCCTTAACTGTGACACTGACATTTTTCATACTCCACATAGCTTGTTTCTGCCTCCTAACTACTCTAACTAAAATAAAATAACTCCTGTGCAAGACATATAGCTGTATATTCACATTGTGACTGCAGAGTATACATACTATTTAGTGACCAAAACTGAATTTAAATCTATACAAGTCCAAATTGTAATACCGAACCATGACCTAGAAAATAATGTGTGATATACATGGGGTGCGGGCTTTTATTTTTGGACCACTGCCAACAATGGTTGTATAATGATGGGAACAGCAGTTTGAAATTTAAATCCCACCACTGACCCTAGTTAATATACAAATGGTAATTCTTCTTAACGGTGCATAGTAAATTTGCACTACTGCCTCTGGTAAAGGCCAAAACCTGCCTCACCTAAAAAAGCATTAAATTGTACAGCTACAGATCATAATTACAATCACTGGTTTGCCATAATTTCACCTAGTTCCGACTGAGCCCCAGCTGCTGAGTGCAACCTTACCAACAGCAAATGAAACCTGACCAGAATTATTTTTCACACACAAACTCATTACCAACTTCCTTCCCAAACTTGAAAATAGGTATTGCTGCCACCAGTTAGTCAAAG
>NC_056745.1:196160026-196170026 GCF_019279795.1 Protopterus annectens
AACAATCTCACAGTTTATTAGTTTTCCTCACAGTCTATATCAGTCTTAACATAGTTTTCCATAGCAGTCAGTGACTTTTTAATTTGGAAGCAGCCCAAACTAAATGAAGCAATATTAGCTCTGCCACTATATTTATCTCTCTAACTGATTTTCAGAATTCTATTTTTTCAATTTATACAACAAATAATGTGACTTTTTGAGATGTAAGAAATCTGTGCCTTAAACTTCAAGCCTCCATTTTAAAAATGAAGAGAAATAATCATCTGACAAACGTAACTTTTACAATTTTACTTCTGAATCGTTCTCTATTTGAGGCGGAGTATTCTGCTGTGTGCTGATTTCTTTTGTTCTCCACTAGCTGGCATTTATTTCTCTTTTATCTGAATTCAGGCATCATCATTGTTCTGGAGACAGGCCCCATATAATCCTGACGTATTATGTTTCTCTTTTTCTTAAAATAACTACAGAACAAATACTGAAAAGAAGCCCTTAAGTTTCCAAACCAACTGAGATGAGACAGACTGAAGACTGCATGAAGTCAGGGGCTTTACAATTGTGAGTTTCCATCATTTTTTCTTGAACAAAGATTCTATTATTGCTTGACCCTTTTGAACATTTTTTTTTTTTTTCATTTTCAGAGTATTGCAACACTACAGTTATTCTGAAAAAAAAAACACCTAAGCATACAAGCTAGTGGCAAATATAGTACGTAGTTAAAGGGAAAAAGAAAAGCACTGTAAAAGTGAGCTCAATTTTACAGAATTCAATCTAAGACATGGAGAACACTCTGTGTTCTTACTGGCATTCCCAGCTAGGATGTTTTCAACATATTGCAGTGAGAGATAAACTGCTTTTTTACTCTGACCCATGAAGAGTGCCAACCTGGAGAATGTCTCCAAAGTAACTAACCACTGCATCACTCCATTTCTCAGGAAACCTGCAAGGTACTTTTGGTCTATCTGTCCCTTGCTGTTGCAATTAACGGTTCTCACAAAATCATGTCTATTCCTCTGGCACAGCATGGTACACTAGCTGCTGTGAAAAGAAATGTCAAGCATACCTACAGCAAAGTGAAAGTCAGAACTGAAGGCAACTGTCATTTTAAAAAGTTCTGACTTTTAAAGAAACATGTAGGTTTGGTGGAAGACTTTCTTATTATTTTTCCTACAAGACACAAAGATATTTGATATGTAATAAAATTGACAGTAAACATCATCATGATTGTGTTGTGATTGAAAGAGATCACCTGCGTATGAAGATTGCTGGCTGAGCCATTCTGCTGCAATAATGGTGCTACATCTGTATTTGTACAACACAGTATCATCACAGCACTTCAGAAAACAACAAGCATGCACATTAAATCAGTGATACTGCAAACATGTTGTGGCAAAGTAAATTACCTTTACAAGATGGCCATCTTTTTACAGTGTTTTACATAGTGAAAAACCATGAGGATGCCCATTCAAAGAATGCAAGCAACTTGCTGGTATTCATCTGGTTGCAGTTTCCTTGTTGCTTACGACTGGGCATAGAACAACACTCTGTACTTACCTGGTGACATTAGTGACAACTGCTAGGGTTAGGATGGTATTGTTGCTGTAGGTGTAACAGGGCAGCATAGAGAAGAGCAAATGGAAATTAGGAAATGGACATCTCCACAGGTAGTCTTTGGAGGAAGAGATAAAAACCTTGGCTTTTCTGCACAGCAGTTAATACAGGAGTAGGTAAGAGACATCTTTTGATGCTAAGGAACTACTACAGGCCTGCATTATACACACACACACACACACACACACACACACACACACACACACACACACACACACACACACACACTGACCCCACCTCCACACACATACACACTGATTTAACCATCTGGTATGACTATGTATATCTCTCAGATGTTTGTGATCCAATCAATGAATAAATACATTTAATAACAAACTAGAAGTACATTTCAGTTCATGGCAGTGAAAACCATACAGTGTAATAAACTACACCCCCATGACCTCAGCCTCTTAGCTCAAGAATGACAGACAAAGGCCCAAATTCAAGAACAGATTTTAAATATTGCTGTTATATACTTACAAAGTTGCTAGTATAACAGATTTTGCATTAGTAAGCAATTTTAATAGATATGAAGTCTGAAATTTACGTTTGTCATTACCTAGTGACTGCAGTGCTCAAACGTTACTAGAATGTCACAAATTTTATGAGGAACAAAACACATGTATGAGGAAAAATTAAGGGCAGTTAAGAACTAGGCCCAATGCAGATGCATACACACACACACACACACACACACACACACACACACACACACACACACACACACACACACACACACACACACACACACACACACACACACACACACACACACACACACACACACACACACACACTGACCCCACCTCCACACACATACACACTGATTTAACCATCTGGTATGACTATGTATATCTCTCAGATGTTTGTGATCCAATCAATGAATAAATACATTTAATAACAAACTAGAAGTACATTTCAGTTCATGGCAGTGAAAACCATACAGTGTAATCAACTACACCCCCATGACCTCAGCCTCTTAGCTCAAGAATGACAGACAAAGGCCCAAATTCAAGAACAGATTTTAAATATTGCTGTTATATACTTACAAAGTTGCTAGTATAACAGATTTTGCATTAGTAAGCAATTTTAATAGATATGAAGTCTGAAATTTACGTTTGTCATTACCTAGTGACTGCAGTGCTCAAACTTTACTAGAATGTCACAAATTTTATGAGGAACAAAACACATGTATGAGGAAAAATTAAGGGCAGTTAAGAACTAGGCCCAATGCAGATGCATCCACACACACACACACACACACACACACACACACACACACACACACACACACAAAAAACATGAATTACAATTGTTTGAATGACTGTATATCTGAGATATCCAGTTGAGATCAAGTAAATTAATAAATACATAAATGTATCTCATCTTGCTGCTGTCAGAACCAAGCAGTGCAACCCTCTACAACTCCCCTCTGCCCCCCTCAATATCTTAACTCAAGAATCTGAGACAAAGACCCAAAATCAGGGAGAGATTTTAAATACTTCTCTTAGATACTTAAACTCACAGGTCTGTCTTTAGTGACAGCAATCCATAACAATTTTCCAGAAAGCCCCAGATGTCACAAGGGATAGACCAAGTACGTCTCAACTTCTTTCTTTAAGAATTTGGGACAAAGACAAAAATAAAAGGGGAACAAATGCCCCAAAATGTACTAATTTTAAATATTTGTATTACATTTCATTTGCTTATTAACCAGGTGCACACAGTGGATAAAGTCCTTTTTCAGGTTTGAAGGGCAGTACTGTACATGCTCTCACAAATTAGGCACATGAAGCTGGCTGGAATCAAACCCCGTACTTCTGATTACAGAAATCAGTTCCTTAATGTCTCAGAACCTTAAGGGTCAGATAACTTTAAATCATTTAAAAAGACAGAGAAAAGTACATCCAAAAATGACAAAAATCACTTTGTAAAGCAATGAACAGTAAAGCACATGTAACTGCAGCTGAATAAATGGACGTTCCTGCTTTTCTATTGTAAACCGGAGTAAAAACTTCACTTTCATATTTCTCAGTGTATGCATAGGAGCACTGCTTCCTACGATCTTAAAATAATGACAGCAATGTCACGCAGCTTCAGACAATATAAAATAAAGAAGGAAGGTAAAAGAGCTAATAAAAAAGAGTTAAAGCCTTAACTAACCATGCTGGCTTCCCAGGTACTGCAGCAATTACTCTCCTGCTAGCAGAATAACCACAATTATCTGTAAGGTAGGTCACATACCTGTCCCAAAATTGGCTGTTAACTGTAATTTTGAAACTATGTGGAAAATAAATGGATACAAAGCAACAAAATGCAGCAAAGTACAATGGAAAATCACTTTATGGCATTGTTACAGTGAGGTGACTGTGTTTGTTAGCATTAATTGTGAATTCAGACAATGCAAAGAAAAATGCAGCAAAAATCACACAAAAATCACTTTTTTAAGCAATGAATAGTAGCTGACTATAAGTGCATCTAGATAAATGTTCTTTTTGGCTTTTCTTTTGTACAATGGAGTAAAACCATGGACCTTTGTCAGTTCCATCCTAGACCACACTAGCAGGGATAAGTGTTACATATCAGGAGAATGCTGGTCTTTTGGAATTTTGAAACTGAAAATTGTGTGTTCCAAAATTCTGTATAAGTAACTCTGATCCAAAAAACACAACAGCAAAGTATAATATTTGCATTTTTGCATGGTGCAAGTTCTCCTGACACCTAGATGGACGGGACTGCACCCCTATCCCTGCTAATTATATATACACACATATATATATATATATATATATATATATATATATATATATATATATATATATACACACACACATGTGCGCACACACACATATATATATATATATGCGTGTGTGTGTGTGTGTGTGTGTGTGTGTGTGTGTGTGTGTGTGTGTGTGTCTGCCTGCTGAAAAAGGACGAGTGACCCATATGTCAAAGTTCACATGACTGACCACAAAAGGCTAACTTTGCAAATGTTGACACATTACCGCATGTTCATGGAGTAAAACTCTCAGAGCATGCAATACAATGTTTAAAAATACCCCCCTGCTAATTATATTTATTAACTCTGAGACTGCATAATATCAGAGAAAGGGAATATTTTCCGGCCCCCAATATTGTGTGATCTCACACACCTGTCGTCTATCTGTGTATATGACTAAATTTTGTCGACTAAACAGATGTTGACCAAAGGGTGATTTGGCCATATTCATTTCCCAAACAGATATATGTACACTAACATAAAGAGCATTGTACCTCAGAGAAGCGGGAACAGTTTTGAGACACACCAATTTTTAAGTTAATATATAGTTCTCTACAATCCCTTATGGTACTCAAAAATACATCGGAAATAATAGACAGGTGGAGAAAGTTAACAAGAATGTTTTTTGGGTGGTGGGACGTAGCTGGAGGACCTGGGAAAAAAAAAACAAAGACATGAGGCAGATGGAGACATAACCTTCATCCAGACAATAAACGTAAGTCAAGACTGAACCCCATACCTGGAATTGTGAGTAAGAGATCTTACTGATGAGTCACCGTGATTGTCAAAAGATCTATGGGATAGCTGTGAAGTGTGGGATACAAAAATTCATTGAAGATGTGCACTTCACAAAGTAGTGACTGGATGCCAGGACTGATCCCTAAACCCTAGAACTGTGAGGAAGAGCTCCTGCTAATGAACTACTGTGCTGACTGGGAGAGCTACAGCATTGTTGGGAGGTGTGGAACGCAAAACCCTTGTCTTACATAACTTTCACATGTGGTCTGCGTGATATAATACTCTTATTTTTATTTTATTTACTTTATTTTACATTTGTTGACCGGGCTAGTCCAACTGGATACATGTCCATTTTCAGCAGAGGCCCGGGGAGAAAAGCTCCACATCAAAAAAACATTAATTGCAGTGGTGCAATTAAACAAACTAGTGAAAAACATTTAGTTACATACATTGTATCAGGAATTTAAATACAATACCAAAGGGAAACATATATAGAAAGGTCGTTTATAATAGGAGAGGTTTTCCTCAAGGATAAAAGATCTTTAGATGCTTATAAAAGTGTTAGGTTGTTTGGTGAGAAGTGATAGTACTGGAACAAAAGTTCAGTTTGGAGGAAGCGAATAGTAAAGTAGGTAGACACACATACAATGTTAATCGGGGTTAGTGCAGGGACAGAGCCACTGAAGTAGGTAGACACACATACAATGTTAATCAGGGTTAGTGCAGGGGCAGAGCCATTGAGTTTTGAGGTGTATTTTGAGTTGAGATATAAAACTTGGAAGTGAGGAAATTGCAGTAAGATTTTCAGGAAGAGAGTTCTAGGTTTTCCCAACTGTGTTAGAGAACAAGGAATTACCAGCCATATTGTTGGATTTAGTGGTGGGCGGCCACGGTGGTGCAGTGGTTAGCATTGCCGCCTCACAGCAAGAGGTTCTCCGGTTCGATCCTCGGCTGGGGTGCCTTCTGTGTGGAGTCTGCATGTCCTCCCTGTGGTCGCGTGGGTTTTCTCCGGGTGCTCCGGTTTCCTCCCACATCCCAAAGACATGCTGCAGGTGGATTGGATACTCTAAATTGGCCCTAGGTGTGCGTGTGAGTGTGCCTTCTGTGGAAGGTTGGGCGCCGGGCTGGCAACTCGACACTGTAAAACTCCACTGCCAATTAATGTGCGGACAAGGTGATCCGCTGTGGCAACCCCTAACCGGGAAAAAGCCGAAAGAAGAAGAAGATTGTTGGATTTAGTGGTATATACGAGTAGTTTATTTGAAGAGCGTAAGCTTTTAAGATTACTATAAGGGGTAATAAGGGTAGTGAGTATGGGAGTTTTAGAGGGTTTGTACAGGATTTTGTGAGCTATTGTAAGTTGATGAAATTGAATCAAATTCTGCAGTTCAAGCCATCCTAAGTGTTTTAGGTTTAGGCAGTGGTGGGTTCTAAATGTAGAGCCAGAGGCATATCTGGCAATGTTATTGCATGCAACTGCAAGTTTTCTGTAGTTCCTTTTGGACAGATAAGTGTAAATAGCGGAGGCATAGAGGAGAGTGGAGATAAGATGGGTATGGGCAATGGTAGTTCTGGCAAAAGGAGTAAGGATGTCAGGAAGTGAACCTTATGGCTTAAAAAATTCTGCTTTATGCTGCACTACCCACTATGGATTAAAGATTTAGTCAGCTTTTGTAAAACACTCTGTAAATGTTGCTTAATAATCCAAACAAACAAAGAACAGCACAGAGTCACAATCTGCTGCTTTTGAATGCAATTCAGTGACACATGTTGCACATATCTAGGTCAGAACAGTAGCAGCCAGGGCTATCACAAGTCCCATCATTTATATTAAGTGTAATTATGGTAAAATGTTATGTTGCAGTAGTATCTCAACCCTGAAGTCAACAAAGATAAACACCATTATAAAAGTAGTTACTGAGAGACCATGGTACTAAAAGCAGTGCAGAATAACTGTAGGAATCAATCACAAGAGGTCATAGGCCAACCAGGCGGCCACCTAGGGTGCCAGTCTAATAGGGGCACTTTTCCAGTATTTATTTGGTGTAGGTAGACCAGGATGGGGGCACTGGGTTGTGTCGTCGGGGTGCCGTAGAGCCCTTTTACCTAAGGCACCGGTTGACCTAAGGCCGCTCCTGCAAGAAGTCAGAAAAATTGGGAAAAGAGATTAGATATACAATTTACAAAGAAACAATGGGAGGATATATCTATGGCTCACAAATATGCAACAAAATCTAGAATATTTAGGAATTTTTGCCTGGGAGTGCATGGATACTTTTATACCCCAAGCAGACTTCAAATAATTTTTCCTTAGGTAGATGGCAAATGTTAGAGGTGTGATAGGGAAGAAAGAGGTAACTTGGAACATATGTTTTGGCAGAATCTTTGAAAATTCCATACAAAGAACCCTGGCAGGAACACTAGGTGAGCAAAAGAGTGTAACTAGGGAAATCATTTTTTGAGCTAGAATTTAGGATCTGAATTGCTTAGACATAGTAAGGCCTTGTTAAGTTTAATTCTGGTGGCTGCCAAAAAGCAATTACTAAAAAATGGAAATCAAAATATAAACCAATTATGCTTGAAGTAGTGAATACTGAAACAGAAATAAAATAATCAAAAGTGGGGTATTTAGAAAACAGTAGGAACAAAATAGATAGGAAAAATGAAAATTGTGGGAACAATACCTGCAGAAAAATATTTTAGAGGAGGAATGAGGTTTAAGAGAAGGCAGAAACTGAAAAATGTATGCATTGTTGCTTACATTATAGGATGTACAACAATGTAGATGTGGCCTTACTTTTATATAAATGTAATTTTGCTTATGTCACAAGTGATAATTCAATAAAGTTTTTTAAATACACTTTTGTAAATGAACACAAATCCTGAAAGCTTTCTTTCCAATAATTCGGGAGATGATGATCTCAGAATGCTTGACTAGTGGGCCATAGAAATTGTTAAAAAAAAAGTGTGTACAATGTCTTAGTCAGATAGTTCATCTTTATACTAATAAATCACCTGATTTTATATAATTTTTAATTAGCTTGTAATACTTTGGACAGAATGGCTGGTAGTTCTATGGGATTTTCCTCATAAAAGTTGTGAGGTGCAACCTCATTAATGAAAGGAAGAGCAATTCTTAACCCTGCCCCCAATATTAACCCTAAACCTTACCTTAAAAACAACATTCCCATAATACTACCAGTACACAAAATATGCTCGTACAAACAATCACACACCAATACACACTACCAAAACTACATCTAATCACTTCCTTAACCCTAGCCCTGACCCTAACATACACATATTCGCTCGCCAACGCAACGTCTATCCCCAAACACATAAGATCTATCCACTTACCTAACCCTAACACCAAAACAGACTCGCAAACACTCTCACATCATTCAAAACCCCAGTTAACTAACTCAACAAAGCATGCTGTCAAGATGTCCAACATTTGACTATATGAGCATTCAACAAATCTCTGCTGCCACTTGCATTTGTAGAGCAAATGTATATTTGGCAAAACTTACAGGATACAAACACACACACATACATACACACACACAAACACACACACACACACACACACACACACACACACACACACACACACACACACATATATATATATATATATATATATATATATGTATATATAGATACATAGATACAGATGTACACAGATATACATAGATACAGATGTACACATATAGATATGAGGTTTAATGATCAGCAAAACATAATTGTAAGTGCAATATATCAATTAATCAAATTAAAATAAAAAAATTTTAATATAAAACATGATTTATGTAAAGCATTGCCAGCACACACTTAAGAAATTACACAACCAAGAATTCCCTTCTTTTTTGAGCTATCTCCCTTCTTCAAGTTGGAGAGACCATGGATTTGGCACACATAACTGCAGGGGGTGTATGGAGCTTGAGCCCTCAAAAAAGTACAATGTTAATGTTTAGCCATTTTGTGCAGATGAACTTCTGTAAGCATTTGATATGTAATATGTCTGTCAGTGTCTTGGAAAATGTCAATGTTGGCATTTAATAGCAGTATTTTGACATTTACATTGCACATATGAATTATATTTAGAAAATCATTTGACTGATGAAATTTACACTATTGGATCATTACCAGATTATCAGTGTAAGTACCTCTACATGTACAATTGGTGGGGTACATACATATAAATATATATATATATATATATATATATATATATATATATATATATATATATATAATATATATATATAATATATATAAAACATACGGTTCCACTGAAATACGTCAGCACACCATAATCTCGACGGCCAACTGATTGTACTCAAAAGGTGAACATATGCTGATGGTCGACCAGAGTGACAGCTCAACAATTCCTGGGGAGGGAATATTCTGCTTCCACAGTGATTCTGTCATCTCAGAGTTAAAAGATATATAATTAGCAGGGGGTGTGGGGAGTGCAGGGAAGTTTGCCCCCTTGTAAAAAATTATGTTATTTTGGGGTTTCTTGGTTTCTTGCAGCAAGGGTATTTCTTATTTCTTGTGCATGCACAGCTGACTTTGACTGTCCCCGTTTCCATTTTCAACCTTTTCTGGTCAATATTCTTCATGTCAATATTGCAATGTGTCGATCTAATTCAGTAATCCAATAAATATATATATATATATATATATATATATATATATATCCACAAAGATGGTGCAAGAACCAGCGGCTTACCCCGAAGTGAAACTGTGCATGGGCAATCAGTCATAAACACATCAAATTTCCCCAGCACCAGCTTGCTACAAATCAACGTTCAATGGTAATAAACTACACCATATGACCATAAATTCACCTTTTTTAGTATTTAGTGAACA
>NC_056745.1:196175026-196345026 GCF_019279795.1 Protopterus annectens
TAAGACCTTTCAAAAATCCTTCTACGCCCTTTGATGAAAAAAAATGTAGAAGATGTACAGTTTGCAAAAAGATGGGCGATGGCAGCACATCGCTGTACAACAGAATGGGTGGCCATCCTAGTCGAAAGAGATTTGTTAAAACAAAAACTGATTAAAAATGACATTGCAAAGCTGTGCTCTAGTTTATGCACTTCTTTGACGGTCCCTAGATTTGAGGGCGTGTTAAAAGATCTTAATGAGAAAATACTGAGTAAAACTGAGGCTTTGATTGACAGAAAAATACACAAATTGCAGAGAGATATGAGGGATTATGCAAATGAGACTGCTTTTACCAATAAAAACCATCTGAAAACCATGGGTGGGTTTTCTGGTAAAAGAATGGTAAAGAAAAAACATGGTGTCTCGTTTGCTTCATCTGAAGCAACAGAAGCTTCAGGAGAATGGTCGGATGAAAATGCAGACTTTCCTTCACTTCCTCCAGCTCAAAAAAGTGAATATATGTATGAACATTTTTATAACAGACCCAATACAAGTGAGAGAGGTCGGAAAAGGGGACAAGCAGATATGACGTGGGGCAGGCAACAACAGAATCAACAGGGGAAAAGGAAAAGATGGTATTAACTTTCTTAAGACTAATGGTGTTAATGACAGGTTAGATGAACAGTATGTTTTTAATTTAACTGGCAGTTCTTTTTCAGATACTGAAATAGCAGTATTAAATTGTGGCATTAAGTTTATTCCTACTGTTGTTTCTAATATGCATACATTTAAAATAGATGTTTTAAGCTAGTAAGAAAGTTACATCTTTTGTGCTTTTTCAAAGTCAAAAGAAAAAAATGTACAAGTAACTAATTCCTTTGATATGGATGATTCTTTGAATGAGACAACTTCTATGGAATTTTTTTCTTGTGATTCTTTTTTTGAGAATGATGAAACTGTGAATGCTTACTGTCTATTACCGACAGATAGGATTAGCATAAAAAGTAACTATATACCTCCTTTTACTAATGAGGCAGTGAAATGTTTTTCCAGCATAGTGAATTATTCTATGCAAAATATTTTTAAAAAAAAGGAAAAAGTGTCTTATAATCTAACTAAAAATGAATGGGAGGCTTTAACGAAGATGAGATGTAGAAAAGATATTATATTTAAGCCCTCAGATAAAGGCAATAAGTTAGTTATAATGACAGTAGAACAGTATTATAAGATGTGTATGGATAATTTAAATAATGAGGAAGTATATAGAATTGCTATATGGAAGGAATATGAAACAGCCTTGTCAGCATATAATGAATTAATAAATAGGGGGTATAGACTTGGCTATTTTACCAAAAAAGACATAGAGAGGAAATTTTCCATAGAAAATTGTACTATGACTAAATTTTACTGTCTTCCTAAACTACATAAAGATAGATATAATCCCCCGGGTCGTCCTATAGTGTCTGCTTGTAACTATTTTCTTCATAATATAGGAATTGTGTTGCATGAATTACTTTTACCAAAGGTTGTGCAGTTGTCTTCCTATATTAGAGACACCTTTGACTTTCTGGAGAAAATTAATAAAATTCAGTGGAATGAAAATAGGTACTGGATAGTAGTAGATGTTAAAATTTTGTATACTAATATTACACATGAATTAGGGGTGGAAGCTCTTAAATTTTATTTGGGTGAAACTCCACTTACTTATTATACAGTTGATTTAATACTGTTTTGTCTTAAAAATAATTTTTTTGAATTTAATGAAATTCTTTATCAACAAATTAAAGGCACATCGATGGGAGCAGTTTTCACTCCAGTATATGCAAATCTATTTATGGGTTATTTTGAAAACAAATTTCTATATAGAATGTGCTTTTTTAGAAGTCATGTAATAGAATATTATCGTTACATAGATGATTTAATCTTTCTATGTGAAGGGGGTAGTTTAGATGTACATACTTTTATTCATGACCTAGACTGTAATAATTTTGGTATAAAGTTTGATGGAGCTCAGTGGGGAGATAAAGTTACATTTTTGGATGTAAATTTGCATGTTAGAGGTAATAAGGTAGTAACATCAGTGCATCATAAATTTGAAGGTGTGAATAATTTCATTAATGGGACTAGTTGCCATCCTCCACACTTAATATCAGCACTTCCCTATAATGAATTATTGCGAATTTCAAGATTAACTAGTGATGAACAACAAAAAGAATTAGAAATTGAGTTGACTTGTCAGAAATTTATCAAAAGAGGTTATGGTGTAGAAAGTGTAGAACAAGCTAAAAATAATTTGAATTTTAATAATCAGACTCATAAACAAGTAAAATATAGGGGTAAATTAGATAAAATGTGTATAATCAACAAGTGGATAAAATGTTTTTTGTTACAACATATGGAACATATACAGAGAAATTAGTAGAAATTGTTATGTTTTATTGGACACATTTGTTACAAGATCCATGCTTGGGTGAATTGTTACCTCAAAAACCTATGGTGTCTTATAGACGTGGAAAAAGTATTAAAGATATGCTAGTTCATGCTTATTTTATTTTTTCTGCTGCCAGTCTAACTAAATGTATTTTTGATTATGGTTTTAAAGCATGTGGTCATTGTAGTATATGTAACCAAACAGTAAATTCTTTTGACTGTATAAATGGAAAGAAATTTAATGTGAATGGTAATTTTAGTTGTAACACAGAGGGTATTGTTTATGTACTCAAATGTGAAAGCAATTTATTTTACATAGGTGAATCAAAAATAAGTTTTCGAGTCAGGTTCTTAGAACATCTGAGAAATATTAAAAATGAAAAGGCAGAAAGCCCTTTAGGCTTTCATTTTAAAAAATATCATAACAGTGATGGTAAGAATTTAACAGGCACAATTTTAGAAAAAGTACATTGTGTGAAAGGTATGTGCTTGAAGAATAAACTACAATGGAAAGAAGCACTGTTTATTTTAAAATTTGGCACTCTACACCCTAAGGGGTTAAATAGAGAGCTTGATTGGAAATGGCTGCTGTAATTAAGTGTTTTTTTAATTGTTTTATTAGAAGAGTTTTTTTACTATATAAAGGAATGAGAAATGGGTTTTGTTATACTCTGTTAAAAGGCTTATGCCGAGGCGCTGGAGAACATCAATTGTTGGTACTATAAAATAAATTCTTTGGATATACTGGCTGAGTCGTTTCCTGGACTATTTTTCCTTCTTGGTGGTTTAATATAACTTATTCCACACCTTTTGGCCCCAGAACTTGGACCAAAGCTCCAAAGGCAGTGGTGTTTCCATATTCATAAAGGATGTGCACACCTGCAGACTGGTAGCCCAACATAACGCATCAGAGATACTTCAGGTGCAGCTAACATTGGGTAAGACAGCGATTCAGTTTGTAGCCTATTATAGATCCCCAACCATGTTCCAAGACTCACACTCCACGTTCTTAAGCACCCTGGAGAATATTAGGGTCCAACCTAACACTCTCATATTGGGTGACTTCAACTACTCCTCCATTAACTGGGAAAACTACTCATGTACCAATACACTTGTCCAATGTTTCCTGGAATTCATTCATTCCAATGCCCTGGACCAGCTCATTCTTACCCCCACTAGAGGTAGCAACATCCTTGACCTGGTCATTACTAACATGGGCGACCATTGCTCTACACCAATAGTCAACTCCTCCCTGGTTAGATCCGACCACAAACTTATCACCTTGGAAATCCACAACCCCCCCCCCACCCTCTCCACCCCAAAGGTAACCACCTTGAAAAACTTATCCAAAGCTAACTTTGGGTTCCTAAAAACAGAGGTGGATAAGTTCACGGCACCCATGCAAATGGAGAATAGCTGCATGACTGCCAAATCATACACCAATGCACTATACGAACACGTACACAAATGCATGGCTCTCACCATACCCAATAAAACCAAGACGCTCTCCTCCAAAAAAAAAAAAGAAGCCAATCTGGTAGTCCCCTGCCATAAACAAACTCTACAACAGAAGGAGGAAACTGATGCAGAATAAGATGAAGTCCCATGATTGGAAAAACTCCCTTATCAGCCTCAACAAAAAGTTGAGATCCCTCACCAAATCCTCTAAAGCTAGCTATAAAAACAGAATTGCAGCAGATAGTAAAGACAATCATAAGGCCTTCTATAGTTATGTAAAGAATCTCCACGGAAATACCCAGCTTTGCTCTGAGCTACTGCACAATGGTACCTCCTATACCGAGCCAACAGATATTGCCAATATATTGGTCGACAGATTCAGTGCCAACTTTAACCCTCTCTTCCCCCCAAAGGACCAATCACAAAACGAGTAGATTGCAAGGCACCCAGTATTACTGCTGCACAGGTTAAAACAGCACTGTCCAAGGCCAAGAATACAGCTTCTATGGGACCTGGCAATATCCCTGGATGTGTTCTACATGAACTACAGAGTGAACTGGCACCTCATTTGTGTGCCCTGTTCAATCACAGCTTCACCTCAGGCTTTGTCCCTACCGAATGGTGTACTGCTACATTCATCCCTCTCCAGAAAGGAGGAGACCCTGGGAACTATCGCCCCGTTAGCCTGATGATTTTGATATGCAAAGCTATGGAACACATCATCATGGACCTGATAAACAAGGATATAAGGGATCTCCAAACTTTGCATCCCACACAGTTTGGTTTTGTGAAGGGCAGATCATGCCTGCTCAACTTGTTCGACTTCTTTGAGTCAGTCACCAGAGCTGGGGATGAAGGCAAGGTGGTTCATACAGCCTACATTGATCTGGCCAAGGCCACTGATATCATTCCCCACTCAGGAATCATAGAAAAACTCACTAAGCTTGGCATCAACCCCTACATCACTAGGTGGGTTGCAAACTGGCTCACAGACAAAACCCACAGTGTGAAAGTAGCTGAATCCAAGTCAGACTGCTGACCAGTCATGAGTGGAGTCCCACAGGGATTAGTCCTGGGTCCTCTCCTGTTTGGTATCTACTTCTTAGAACTCCAAGCCAACATGAAGGGACTTTGGCTGAAAAAGTTTGCAAACGATTGCAAGTTGGGAGCCATTATTAACTCCCCAAGTGATGTTGATATCCTACAGAAAGGCCTCACTGAGACCAACGACTGGTGTCAGAACCATGGCCTTAAGCTCAATGCCAAAAAAATGTGTCATCATCCCCTTTGGGAAAAGCCCAGTACCCATGAATTACCACATCGATGGTAGTCCACTGAACATAGAAGGCGTTATAAGAAATCTGGGAATATAGGTTGACAACAACCTCTCCTTTGACCACCACATTGCCACTGTGGTCAGAAAGTCCTTCTATGTGGCACATCTCATTACTAAGGGTTTTGCATCCAGGAAGAAGGAGGTCATTGTCTCCCTCTGCTCTTCCCTCATTAGGCCAGTCATCGAGTACAATGCCCCATTTGGCATGTACCTCACTAGACACCTGCAACAACTTGAGAGGCCACAAAAGTACCTCACAAAGGGGATCCTAGGCCTTAAACACTTGTCCTATATGGACAGACTCAAAAAACTCCAGCTATTCTCTGTCTCATATCGCCTTCTTAGAGAAGATCTCTACTTGACTTACAAAGCTATGTCTGTCCCAGCTCTGTAGGTAAAGACCTTGGTAAACAACAGTAAATGTTGGTATCCTGTGTGTTTTCAGTATTATGAGATTCAGTATTTTGAGTTTTCAGTATTTTGAACTTTCAAGATTTTGGTTTTCAGGATTCTGGGCTTTCAGGATTTAGAAATGAACCTATATATATATATATATATATATATATATATATATTTAAATAAAAAAAAAAAAATATATATATATATATATATATATATATATATATATATATATATATTTACAAAACGTAAGAGATTATCAGCTGTAATGAAGCAATATACATATATATATATATGTATATATATATATATATATATATATATATATATATATATATATAAATAAAATGTAAAGTAAGGGATTATCAGCTGTAAGGAAAGTCGTTACGTGTAATGATGCTTTTCACTTTAAATTACAAATACGGAGACAAATGGCCAACCCTACAGACTTCTGTAGTTTTAGGAAATTAAAACATTTACAGAAAACTGCTCTGTCAAACTGTGAAATCATGGCCTTTTTGGGATGAAGAGACCAGCTATATCTTTCATAGTTTCCGCATTACATTACACAAAATTATCCACACATTTAAAGAACATACAGTGAAAACAGAGAAAATATTTCTGGATATAATTCAACAACTTGGTAAATTTAAACATGAATAATCTTTTTTAACTGCTCTTTAAACTGTGACCAGCAAATCGCTGCAGAAAAAGTAAGTGATGTTTTCACACTGCTCTGCATTACCCAGGCCTCTGTTCTCATTTATTATTTTTGACTTCAGTGCCAAGGACTATTTAGGCATCCTATAACAGATGATGAGATTAAATCATTTGTAAGACAGCTAAAACATCCCTGCTAATGACAATAATGTTTCTGACTTAAGCCATTCATCTTGCATTTCCTCGTTATTTTCGCTGCTCCTCTTCTCTCCGCCATCTTCCCTGTCCGTTAGTACAAACATGAATGCACGTCTGAAAATTCACTGGGAAATCTTGTATACATTCAGAAGATCAGCGAAATGAACAAAAATTAAAACACATCCTGGCATTCAGCATTGTAGTTCACATCAGTAAAAATACGGGACATTCCTTATAATTTTTTTTCAGAATACTAGACTGCAATGTCATCAATTAAACAATGAATCTTGTTCTACACTTTTAAAACAGTCTTAGTATGCAGGTTGAATGTTATAGGTGAATTCTGTCCACTTGTTTTCATGTCTGCAGAGTGGTACGCATGTATGTGGTCAAACATTAAAACTCTCACAGTTACGTTTTGTGTTGTCACCTGATTTCCCTTGCATGATACAGTACGATTTTTATGACAGTATAGCATGATAACTCGTTTTTTAAACATAATCTTGTAAATCATAGTTTACCTCAGCACGATCAGATAAAAACAAACCATTTCTTGCTAACTATTCTGTTCATTCCAATACTACCATCACTTAAATATATATATATTTGGGGGGCATATTGTCATGGCTGTACATTTTCTCCTCAGCATTTTCATCAGAAACTGTGAGAGTATTTTATTAACTTTCTAGTTAATTAACAAAAAGAAGGTTTGCCACAGAGCCAATTCTTCCTTTTAAATCTGAAAAGAATAGTCTGAAAAAGAAGAGGCTGTAGCGAAGACCCCTCCTGTGGGACCCCACTGGTAACCCCTGTCAGCATGTAAAGGTAACAGCTCCTTCTTCATTGCTGTGTCCAGTTAGAGACATATGAATTGACATTTCATCCTGCTATTTTGCTAATTATTTCCTTATGTGGAATAGTGCTAGGTGCCTTAGCACGTTCAAGAAAAACAGCACTTACTGTCAACTGTAAATCAAATGCTGCTTTTACCTATTAAGTGAATACCATACATTTCAGAAGCCAGGAGCTCACATAAACAATCCCATATTGTTCCACAGCTAAAACAATAAGGTTCCTGTATCATTTTCCATAAGCCCAGATATAAATCTCTCCATGATATGAATACACATCAGGCTGATGGATCTGAAATTGTTCTTGTTTGATGTGATCTCCCCCGACATCCCTTTTCATTTGCTACCACTATAGCCTATTACCATAGGTCAGACAATTGCAAATTAGGCACAGTCATAGAATCCCTCAGTGACACTAATACCCTCCAAGAAGACCTGACACAGACTAATAACTGGTGCCAGAGACGCTGTTTAAAACTCAGTGCGAAGAAATGCATAATAGTATCCTTTGGGAAGATGGCTACCCCTGGAAACTACCACATTGATAATATACCCCTAAGAGTAGACCCAGTAGTCAGGGATTTGGGAAAACATGTTCATAGATTCATAAGTTCATAGATGTGTATTAGGCTAATGGCCCTGGACCCTTTACAAGCCTAGCCCATAGGATTACCCTGGCAATGTGCTACCTGACCTTAGTTCCAGTGCCTCTGTCGAGTAGAGCCACTGGAGTTATCCCCGGGGAGAATTTTCTATTTCCCATCAACTCATCAAGGTTTCTCTTGAAGAGGGTCAATAAGGTGCTCTGCTTCACATATATGGGAAGTCTATTCCATAGCATGGGCAGTCTCTAACCTGGCCTTTGACCATCATGTGTCTACAATAGTAAGGAAATCTTTCTAAACTGAGCAATTTATAAACAAGGAAATGGCATTTAATTGTAAGCATGTCACTGTTCCTCTGTACTCGGCCCTTATCAGACTAATATCTAAGTACAACACCCCCTTTAGTATGCATCTGACCAGGCATATGTAATAACTGAAGCATTCACAGAGGATCCTCAGAAGTAGAATACATGCCTCAACCAACATGTCCACCTCAAGGTCTCCTATAGATTGTTGACATGTAATATATGACTGGCTTACAAAGCATCCTCTGATTCCATTCTGATAGACCTGTTGCACATCTGCAAAACTGACAGCATCAGAATTACCCAGTCTGGGGACATAAACCTCAGCAGCAGCATAAATAGACCCTTTGGAAGGACAGGTATGTTTCTCAACAGACTACCTCTTCTCTTGGGTAGACTTCCCATGCAAGTGAAGCAGAGTTCTTCCTTAACCCAGTTCAAGAGTAACTTGGACCAGAGTATGAAGAATCAGATATTTACACATAGTCTGGTAGATAGAGGTAGCCTATAAATGCTTGACCACCCATGCCCAAGCCTACATGTACCCATTAAAATAATATCAAGGTATCAAAACTTGTCAGATATATTTGGACACCATGGCTAGGGTTAAAAGCCTCCTGGGGTCATTAGCCTAATAATCACCTACAAACCTATAGGAATGTATCAATATGCCAACATTTTATTTAACATGATGGAGTTTAGTCATATTTTCCTTGAAGCTTTGTAGGAAAGCATTGTCTGGCTCAGTGGATGTCATGTTTTTTTAATTTTATTTGTGGAAGCAGTTGTCACGTCTGCTGTTACATAAAGGAAATCTCTGCTTGCTCTGACATATTTCATTGCTGATTGTGACGTTTACACAGGTTTTGTGTACAAGCACGTTTGTTACTTCCTGTGAAACACTGATTACTTCATTGTTTGCTAATGAAATGTTGCATTCACAACTTCCCTTTCAATTTTCTGACTTAAATAATATCTTATCAATGCCTTCAATCTCTGAGTTGATTTTGCAGCTAGATCTGGAAGATTTGGTAAGAAAAGTTAGTGGCTTCTGCACATAATTGAACTTAAACTTGCTTTTCCGAGGGTAAGTTTTAAAAGCTAAACAGGATACCCTTTTTCTGTTATCTTACCACATTTATGATTCCACCATTTTGAATTTACTTGTATATGTGTGTCTCACAGGTACATGTTTCTTTAATACAAAAGACAATAATATCTGATTCCACCATTTTGAATTTACTTGTATATGTGTGTCTCACTGGTACATGTTTCGTTAATACAAAAGACAATAATATCTGATTCCACCATTTTGAATTTACTTGTATATGTGTCTCACTGGTACATGTTTCTTTAATACAAAAGACAATAATATCATAGAACTCATTCACAGTATCTGGTTGTAGACATTATCTGGGTCATAAAAGATAGCACTCTAGCCTGTTTTCTGTAAGTATATTGTTTACTGCATCACGGTTTACAGTGGAAAAGGATGGGGCTGATTATTTATTTATTTACTTGTTCGGCATCTACTTTTCTGAAGTACAAGCAAACACAGGAGGGTTATGGCTGACAAAGTTTGCAGATGACTGCAAACTGGGCGCCATAGGCGAAAACACATCTGACACAGATATCCTCCAGAAGGGCCTCACAGAAACGGATAACTGGTGCCAGAGCCATGGCCTGAAGTTAAACGCCAAAAAATGCATAGTCATACCCTTCGGGAAAAACAAGGTTACCCCTAGCTACCATATAGGTGGCAATCCACTGAGCACAGAAAAAGTCATCAGGGATCTGGGGACCCAGGTTGACAGTAGCCTTTCATTTGACACTCATGTTGCTAAAGTAGTTAGGAAAACCTTCTATATCACCCACCTGATCATGAAGGGATTCACATCTAGATCAAGGGAGGTCATCGTCCCTGTACTCATCACTCATTAGACCTATGATTGAGTACAATGCCCGCTCGAATGTATCTGACCAGACACCTGCTGCAGCTTGAAAGGCCCCAAAAGTTCCTCACCAAAAGGATAAAGGGTCTCAAAAATATGTCTTATGCTGCCCGACTGAAAGAACTCCAGCTCTATTCAGTCTCATACCGCTTGCTCAGAGGTGACCTGTGCCTGACATATAAGGCCATGTCAAACCCAGATTTGATGAATATGCTTCACCTCAAAAATCTAGATCCCTCAGAACCACAAGGGCGGGAGACTTAAACCTTGACACGGTTATAAATAGAATGTGCTGGAGGGACAGATTCATCACCCAGAGACTCCCTGTGCTGTGGAACAAAATCCCGGTACATGTGAGGCAGAGCACCTCGCTGGCCTTGTTCAAGAGGAATCTTGACCAATGGATGGGAGATCGCAGATATACCCCAGGGATTACTTCAGTGTCACTGCTTGACAGAGGCACAGCAAAATGATAGGCATAGTTTTTATTCAAACTAAAGGGGTGGCGAAAGCAACATAACTATGGGCTAGGCTTATAAATGCCCTTGGGCAGATAGCCTAGTATGAACCTATGAACCTATGAACCTATAAGAATTACTTAGATTTTACTCTCAGGTGAAAGAGTATGGTCTCAATATCTGTGCTACTTGTACTGGGTAAAACCATGTGTTCACAGCAGAATGATCCTAAGTTTGTTACTATGATATATGATATATTGCCATCCAGGGTTGTGATTCTGTGCTGTTTGTTCAAAACTTTTTTTTTATCAAGATAGTACATTAATCTTTGGGCATATTTATTTGATGTTACATATTTAATCAAGACATTTCAAAATAGTTAAAATCTCCCATAACGACTGTAGTTTCATTATTTTTTATATCCTAGAGTTTAATGAGGAACTCCTCCTGGTGTGCAGCAGATACAATTACTGCATACTATAACATTATTTCAGTACTACTTATATAAATCACTGCTTAAGAACATCTGGCCCTGCATTGATATCTTGTAATACACAGCTCTGAATGGGGCAACCATTCACTCTGTGCAGACGCTAAATGAGCTGGACTAGCAGCTGTTATCCCTATGCTCAACTCCATCCCAATGCCCCACTCTCCCTCTATGCTCTCCTCCATCCCAATGCCCCACACTCCCTCATCTTTTCACCTTTATTCTGCTTATACTCACCCACTTTCTCCTACATAATAATTACTTCTTAAAGCCTTACCATCCCCTCCATTTCTTACTGAATACACCCCACTTATCTAACTTCCCCATTTCACATTCATGCTACAATACCTTGCCCAGCTCTTACCACATTTGCAGTCCAACATGCATACTCTTCTCTCTGCTAACATATACGTTTTTTTCATTCTGTTATTGCTTATGTCCCATTATGTTCCTTCTTGCACCCAACACCCCCTTCAAAAGTCAATTCCCCTCCCCACTTTTAAACCGGTCCCACTTTCACCATGTTATTCATCACCCTAGTGTCCCCCCATACCTCTCCCACTAATCCATCCTTCTGCTGCCGTACCCTCACACTGTCCTTCATACCTGTCACTCTCTGCAGCACATATGCCTAGCAATCTGTTAGCCATCCACTCTGAAACAACCCATATATTTACCCAAATATCTCTATAAATTCATTTCTAAAATTCTCCATTTATTCTTAAAGAGCAAGTCAGAATCTAACCCCCCCCTTGTTTCTTAATAAATGTACAAAGCCTTTTGATCAGTTCTGAATAACTGGATGGCTTTTTTACACAATCCAATCCAAACCACAATGCTATCATGGAAACATGGCTTAAATCCAATAACCCCTCCATATATCATCTCTTCCCAGGCAATGACTATCACCTTTGTACCAGACCTGAATCTAGACCAGGTGGGGGCATTCTTCTGTTCTTCAAACCTAAATTTAATATCCAACTTTTTGCTCAAGGCAATGCTTTCTCTGACTCCTTGCCAAACTGACCGCACTTACAACTTCCCTCTAATAACCCCCCTATGCATCATGCAGCACTTACCTCCCTTCACCAACCTCCTTAAACTCAAAACCGTTCTTTCAGGTACTGTCTCCCCTAATCACAACATTAACTATCTCATACTCCTAGCAGACTTTAGTATCATTATCCTGGATCCCTCACGCAATATAATACTAGAACTCCTAAATTAATTCAGCCTAATACAGCATAGAAACCACCAGACCAACCCTTTCCACATCTCCTCAACCTCTACTTGACCTCATAATCATCAACAACCCAACTCATATTTCTCATATCTCAGTTCACCCTCTCCCATTCAGCAACCACTGCACCATTATGGTTAATATTCACCACCATTGTGCTGAAGTCCCATAAAACTTTGTCACTTTCAGGAATAGTCCTCAAAAAAGCATTCTCAAACTTACATCCATGCTTGCAATCTTCAACTGGTCATCCATGGCCTATTTCACAGGCCCTAGATAATCTTCACAACTCCTTAGTCAACTTATCATTAACCTTCAAGACTCCTTCTTCCCTAAAATCACCCACCTTTTTACTCCTAAGAAAAACAACGGACTCACCTACAAGCTCAAAGTAGCCCTACTCAAACTTAGGGACAATATAAGACATAGATTTTAGGGACAATGTAAGACATAGATCTTAGGGACAATGTAAGACATAGATGGAAATCTGACTCAACACCCTCTACTAGACATCACTTAAAGTATACCTACTCAAACTTAGGGACAACGTAAGACATAGATTTTAGGGACAATGTAAGACATAGATGGAAATCTGACTCACCCACTACTAGACAGCACTTAAAGTAGCCCTATTCAAACTTAGGGACAATGTAAGACACATATGGAAATCTGACTCAATACGTTCTACTAGACAGCACTTAAGATGGTTCAAAAATCTGGCCAAAAAATCAATTACATATCACAAGAATCACCTTATGAAATCGTATCACTCAATACTTACCAAAAGAAAAGTGCAATTCTAGCACAAAGTTAATTGCCTTACTGTCAGAAATATACCCCCTAACACACATTCCTCCAGCTCTCATCTGTCTTCCACAGACTTTAGCCTCCAGTAACCATTATCCTCCCACCAACAGTCATTCACCACCATCAAATACTCCACTGTTTCACTTTAAACCAATCATATCCAAAGACATACTACCTCTCCCAGAAGAATTAAAACTTCATCCCCCAGCTGTTACAGATATCCAGTTCTCTCATTTCTTATACCATTGAAAGGAGTGCATTTTGACCCACTGCTCCATACTTACAACCTATGCTTAACATAAAATGTAATGCCCCACATTTGAAAAAAAAAAGAAATTCAAATTCCTACCCCAAAACACCTAACCACCCTCCTCACTCACCTTTGATTTCTGTATCATCCCCATTCTGCCCTGCTGAAGTTACTATTAAGTCAGCGAATGCTTGAAATTGCTGCTTAACATCCCTCATTAGGCCAATCATCAAGTACAATGCCTCATTTTGCATGTACCTCACTAGACACCTGCAACAACTGGAGAGGCCGCAAACGTACCTCACAAAGAGGATCCTAGGCCTTAAACACTTGTCCTATATTGACAAACTCAAAAAACTCCAACTATTCTCTGTCTCATATCACCTACTTAGAGGCGATCTCTGCTTGACTTATAAAGCCATGTCTGACCCAGCTCTGTCACAATATGCCCCTACAACTAACCTAAAGTAAGGTCCTTTCTGTATGAAAGTATAATTTAGGTAAATGTTTACTACTACTTAAAACCTAATTTTTCTTTTGTAAAAGACAGACTAAGTGGTAATTTTGTCATAAGATTTCCTTTTAAACACATGACTTGCTTTCAGTTTCCTCTAGTTACAGCTAATTTCCAGGACAGAACTAGGCATGGGTTCTAATCAAATATTTATAATGGAAAAGGGGATTAAAGCTGTGGGTATTTTGATGTACAAACAAAGGACAGGAATATATTAAAATGAGGGAAAATTAAGTTTTACCAGTTTAAGGGTAGAATCAGATTAAATGATAATGCTGCCCAAACAGCAGAATCATTTAAAAATGCATTCTATGAGCACATACAGGAGTGCATGGATCGAGCCATCCCAAGTAAAACCAAGACTCACTCCTCCAAAAAGAGTCTGGTGGTCCCCGGACATAAATAAACTATACAACAGAAGGTGGAAGCTATTACATGATAGAGCAAAATCCCAAAAAGGAAAGGCATCACTGATCAATATCAGCAAGAAACTATGATCCCTCATAAAATCATCCAAGGCCAGTTTCGAAAGAAAAATTGGCAAAGACTCTAAAGATAATCACAAAGCCTTTTTTAGCTATGTCAAGAATCTAGGTGGAAACTCTCAGATATGCTCTGAGCTAGTGCAAAATGGCAAAAAATACACTGAACCAACTGACATTGCCAACATCCTGGCTGACAGGTTCAGTGCAAACTTTACCCCCCCTCACCCACAAAAGGGCCCGTGTCCATCCCAGAAGAATGCAGATCCCCAAACATCACAGACAAGCAGGTAAAAACAGCCCTCTCCAAAGCTAAAAACACAGCATCAATGGGACCAGAGTTTATCCCAGGCTGAATCTTACATGAGCTCCAAAATGAACTAAACCCTCACCTAAATTAACTGTTCAAATTCAGCCTTACCACAGGCTATGTACCCAAAGAATGGCGTACAGCTACAGTCATCCTGCTCCACAAAGGTGGTGCCACAACAGAACCTGGGAACTATTGCCCTATAAGCCGGACTAGCCTGGTCTGCAAGGCTATGGAGCGAATCATCATGGATCTCATAAACAGAGACATTGGAAATCTCCAGACACTGGACCCCACCCAATTCGGCTTTGTTAAAGGCAGATCATGCCTCCTAAACCTAGTTGACTTCTTTGAAACAGTTACCAAGGCCATAGATGAAGGAAAGGTAGTCCACACAGCCTACCTGGACCTCGCTAAGGCCTTCAACACCATTCCCCACTCTGGCATCATAGATAAACTCACCAGCTTGAACATTAACCCCTATGTCACGAGATGGGTTGCCAACTGGCTCACGGATAGAACACACATGGTCAGAGTTGTGGGTGCCCTGTCTGACTCTAAACCAGTCACAAGTGGCGTCCCACAGGGCTTGGTCCTGGGACCCCTCCTGTTTGGTATATACTTCACCGAGGTACAGGCAAGCATGGGAGGACTATGGCTAACCAAGTTCACAGATGACTGCAAACTGCGGGCCATAATAGACTCTCCGGCTGACACAGACATCCTCCAGAAGGGTCTCACAGAGACAGATACCTGGTGTCAGAACCATGGCCTCAAGCTAAATGCTAAAAATGCATAGTCATCCCCTTTGGGAAAAACAAAGTGGCCACGAATTATTACATAGGTGGTAATCCACTAAGTACAGAAGATGTAATTAGGGACCTGGGGACACAGGTAGATAGCAACCTCTCCTTTGATAACCACATTGCCAAAATGGTTAGAAAATCCTTCTATATAGCCCACCTAATCACAAAAGTGTTCACATCTAGATCAAGAGAAATCATTGTGCCTCTCTACTCATCAGTCATTAAGCCCATAATAGCGTACAATGCCCCATTTGGAATGTACCTTACTCGACACCTGCAACAGCTGGAAAGGCCACAGACGTACCTCACCAAGAGGATCATGGGCCTCAAACAGATGCCCCATGCAGCTCAACTAAAGAAACTCCAGCTCTACTCAGTTGCTTACCGCCTGCTCAGAAATGATCTCTGCCTGACATATAAGGCCATGTCCAACCCAGAGTTAATGGACATGCTCCACCTCAAGAAAACCAAATCTCTGAGAGCCACACACTCCAGTGAATTAAACCTCAGCACAACAATAAACATGATCTGCTGGAGGGATAGATTCCTGTCCCAGAGACTTAATTCGCTCTGGAATAGAATCCCAGTTTATGTTAGGCAGAGCACCTCACTAACACTCTTCAAGAGAAATCTTGACGAGTGGATGGGAAATCGTAAATTCACGCTGGGGATCACCTCAATGGTCCTGCTAGACAGAGGCCCAGGAAACTAATTTAAAAGGGAGGCGAAAGCCAACACATTCTGGCTAGGCTTATAAATGCCCTTGGGCAGATAGCTTAGTACCTACCTAGGAACCTATGAATAAAAATTAGAAAGGCATCTGAATTCAAAATTTATGTTAAGAAAGGACACCTCAAGAGTCATTGGGCTTAAGAATACAACAGTGACAGAGTGACTGATGTAGAGAGAATAAGAATTATTCACAGCACAATCTTTTCAGACAACCCTCTAAAGGAAATTTTGATTCCCCCCTTACTTTAAGTAAAAATGATATTTGCCAGGTCCAGTGGCATAGATGGCATAGATGGATAAAGCCCTGACTATGGCCCAGGCAACGCGAGTTTGATTAGCAGCTCGGGTGCATCATGGAACTGGCAGGGAGGATGAAAGTGCTCATCCTGGGGGTGGGGGTGGATATTGCTATGTGATGTAGCAGTCCTTTCGAGAAAGGGGAAGGGCACATGACCTAGTAGTGCATATGTTGTGCACCAAGCTGCTGAAGTATGCACTTTTGTAAGGGGAAGGCATAGTGCCCTTTACCATGATGTCAGTTACATGTTCTCTAGTCCAAGGTTGGGGTTAAGCTAGTATATAAGTGCTGTCATAGCAAAGGCGGCAGCAAAAACACAAGCAACCCTCATGGTTGTCCAATGGACAGCCTCTTCAGATAGCTTTTATCCTCATTGATCTGGCAATGATTCATACCACTAGGAAATGTATAGGGCTTAGACCTATATAGGGACACTTGAAGATCATCATACACAGAGGTAAAAATCATACAGATACTGTTTCTCACCTATTCCCAAACTCAGAAATAGTTAATTTATCCACACAGATGGAAACAGTTTTTTTTTCTAGCCCTAATGTAGAACTTTTAAAACTCCAAGAATACATTTAAAGTAAAATAATACTGCAATGTGAAAAGACCAAAAACAAGAAAGCAATGACAGTATATAAACTACAAACCAAAACTTCAGAATTATTCACAAACCAATCTTTTCTTGGAAGCTTCAGAGGGGTCCCTTGACCTTTTCATCTTAACTTACATAAAAAAGCTACTCTCATCCCGTCACACAATTCTGACATAGTTAATTCCTTTGCCCCCCCAAAGAAGACAGGAGGCTTTCCATTCTATCTATAACCAAGAAATTTAAATCTCTAGGAAGTAAATTTAAAGAAAAGCTACACTGAAATAAAACAAGATAAAAATGCAAGTATAAAAATTATAACCCAAAAATTAATTAATTAATTAATTAATTAATTAATTAATTAATTAATTATTTGATTAAAATAAAATCAAAATGAATCACAGGACAGTATTTTTGTGGCAGTTCATTACTGGCAAATAGAATGGGTAAAACAAGGGGCAGGACATGATTGGAAATTTACCTCATTTGGAATTCAGAGAGCTTATGGATATCTGATTCTTAAAAGCTCTCCCTGCCACACCATATACCACAATCCAATATTGTCAAGTTTCAATCTTATCAGACAAATAATTACTATTAAAACATGCTTGGGGTAATCATTGCATAAGTAACATGGGGATAAAAGTCCAACGGAAGAATAATTATACTGCAGCCTGCAGCCAACAAGATGAAAACAGAAGAACACTGTCCTATCAATAAAGAAAAAATAACCACTGTATAAAAAATGTGTTGTTTCTGGGTACACAACAATTAAAAAGGTTACATGATTTATCAAGTTCTGATTGGCTAGTTCTTAACAGCTTGCAACCCTATGCCCTATGCCCAAGATCTATGCAGAATAATTGACAATTCCTCCTTTAAATCTATTCCTAAACTCATATTTTTTATGCATGAAGTTCTATATAATGGTTTTGATTGGACAAACTTAACATCAAAATTATACAAAATTATAATTAACTATAAAGCCAACCCCAATCAAAATTATTGGAATTTCATCAACAGAGAACTTTCACTAAATGTATCTGTTGAAAATAAAACTAATCTCTTATATTCTATTAAATTAACCTCTAATTTACAAATCTGGAAAATTTTCACTTGGAAATTTCTGCATAGAGCTTTTTACACTCCTAATCTTCTTCTTTTTCTTTCGGCTTTTCCCGGTTAGGGGTCGCCACAGAGGATCACCTATCCGCTCATGATTGGCAGTGGAGTTTTTACAGTGTAGAGTTGCCAGCCCGGTGCCCAAACTTCCACAGAAGGCACACACATACACACACTCATGCCTAGGTCCAATTTAGAGTGTCCAATCTACCTACAGCATGTCTTTGGGATGTGGGAGGAAACCGGAGCACCTGGAGGAAACCCACGTGACCACAGGGAGGACATGCAGACTCCACACAGAAGGTACCCCAGCCAAGAATCAAACCGGATAACCTCTTGCTGTGAGGTGGCAATGCTAACCGCTGCACCACCGTGGCCGCCCTAGCTTTTTACACTCCTAATAAAATTGCCAAATGTAACTCTTCCAAAGAAGTAATATGCTGGAGAGGTTCATTGAACTGTAAAGCTGATTGGTCACACATCCTTTTTGATTGTATTTATATTAAGAACTTTTGGGAAGAGATTAGTAACTTTCTTCAAGCCATTTTTACAGATTCATTTAGTTTATCAAAATCATTAATTCTGTTAAATGTAAATGAAAATATTGTAATGAACAATAAAGATCTTTATCTTCTTTGGACCATGCTAGCAGTAGCCAGGAAATGCATCACAAGGAAGTGGAAAACCTCCTCTATACCAGCTATAGAAGACTTTTTAACTCTCCAGAAAGAAACTGCGCTATTGGAAATAAAAACTAAGGAGTTAAGAATATATCATAAGAAATGGTCTAATAACCCTCGGGTGAAAGTACTTTCTCTCATTGAGACTCTTAATTCAGATACATCTCTATTTGTGTAAATGAGTATACAAGTCCTTTTCTAACATTGTGTAACTAATTTTTCACAACAGTTTGTTTCCTTATTGTAGGCCAATTGTATATATTGTAAATAGTTTATTATAAATGTATTCATTGGATTTATAAAAGCTCTATATTATATTGTTGGAAAATGATAAAATTATTTCAGTAAAAAAAAAAGAAAAAATACATCAGAGGAACACCTGGAAATGCTCATTTCACAAGAGAAAAAGACAGAGTGAAAGCATTCGTCTGTGAAGTGACCATCAACTCCAGCTTGGCAAACTGTATCAGGATCAAAGAAACCTTTAAATACTGAGTTACTATCATGTGGTCCCTTAAATAATTCTCAACACCAAACATGAAATATCTATATAAGCTGGGAAATACATTTATTAATTTTAAAAATTTTGCTTGGTCTGTCCATGCCAAGCTTCTTGTCATTTCCTAGTTAGTAATTCAAAACAATTTTGCATCTGTCTAAACAACTACTGGTTTTCCAATATATTAGGTAATATTTGTATATATCGGCAGTAAAAGGTAAGCCTTCAGAATTAAAATTTGAGACACCTGCTGGCTTTCCTTTAGTCTGAGGACATGGGTTCAATTCTGACCGCTGTTCACTGTATGCATGGAAATTACATGTTCTCTACATGCAAGTGTGAATTTTTCTCTGGGTACTCCAATTTTCTCTTACCTCACAAAACCTGCTGTTATACCTACTTATATGCACTGCATTTGTTCTTGCCCATGTGCTGAACATTGCAGCCGTACATGATCTACAGATCAACTCATTTATCTAGTTAACGAATGATAAATAAGCAGATTACTTATAATAGTTGTTTAACATTTTAAAACACTAAGCTTGTACCATTTTAAATCAGGTATGTGTTAAATATTGTATAATATTCATTTTAAAACATGCTCCTTGTTTTATCAAAAGAAAGTTTAAATATTCAAAATAAGACATGTTTCATCGTATTTAAACTTTATTCTACATATTTTGAAAGCACTTACTGCCCATAGTCTTTCTGTCTTAATTTACTGCAACCTAAATGTGAATCATATCCGTCAACTTTGCATCACGTCTGTGGTGGTATCTCCAGGGTCCTTTCCTAGCCACAGCAAAATATGGACACAACAACCAGCTGGTGGACCATGAAAGGACACAAAAATTAAAAAAATCATATATATATATATATATATATATATATATATATATATATATATATATATATATATATATATATATATATATATATATAAATCTAGGACTAATTACCGATAACACGTGTCAACAAAACTTAGAGCTAATAAGTTGAAATAAAGGAAAATCAGTAGAGTATACACTATTTTTGAGGCAGGTATTAAATAAGAGAACTATGCGACACAACTTAGTTTTTTGTCAGGCATGACTTTTGAGCACCTTACATAATATTTTACTTTTACAGACGTATGTAGATACATACTTTTATATACATTTCCTTACAAACATATATATATATATATATATATATCTATATATATATATATATATATATATATATATATATATATATATATATATCTATCTATCTATCTATATATATATATATATATACACACACACACACACACACACACACACACACACATATATACATTTTTTTAACACAGATTTTTATTTGTCATTTCGTAACTTTGTAACTTTGTAATTGTGTTAATTTTGAACTATATGTTATGGTGAGTGCTTTAAGTGGAAGTCTTTCTTTGATTGGTATTGACGTTTTAACCAATGGGAAGACTTGGACTGTTATTACCTTTACTACAGCTGGTATTGTGATTCTGATGAAGTTTCCTAGTGGGAAATGAAAGCGCTTAATCCTGGTTTTGTTTAATAAAACTGTGTGGAACTACACTGTGAGACTGCCTTTATTGGGTTCCCTGCTGTTGCTGGAGATTGTTGTGGATTATTGTTTTTTTTCCTCTGGTTTCCATCTTTTTAGTTTATATATATATATATATATATATATATATATATATATATATATATATATATAGATATATATGAATCTAGGACTAATTACCGATGACACATTTCAACAAAACTGAAACGGTCGAGCACAGTTCCGCAAAAGTGCTTTTACACCGAAAAAGCACTTTTGCGAAAGTCTGCAAAAATAAAAAACAAAACATTTAAAAAAAAACAGTAAACATGTTTATGCAGGGGGACAAGCCCCCCTGTACCTCCCATGTGAGGGGCTTTGCCCCCCACACCCCCCCTACTTTTATATTCTCACTACAAGATCACACTACAGTGGGGATAAGGGAATATTCCTTTATCCCCACTATACCGCGATCTCAGCAACAGCCATTCTGTCATGTTATTTATTTATTTTTTTTGAGCTCACTTTAGCAAAAGTGCATTTTCGGTGAAAACGCACTTTTGTGAAAGTGTGCTCACCCATTTTGGTTTCAGTGAAATGAGCTTTTGCTCAACAGTATATATATATATATATATATATATATATATATATATATATGTACTGAATTTAAATGAAACACCAAAAGATGAATGTTTGCAAACTCAACCACAAAAAATCAACTTTACAAATGTCAACATGCTACTATGCATGTGCCAAGCAATAATTTCAGCAGATGCAAAACTTAAACTTAAATAAATAAAATAAAACATTATACTAAATATGAGATCGCACAATCTCAGGGAAAGGGCATATTTCCCTACCCCACGAAATGTGCAGTCTCTCACACCTGTCAGCTGTCTGTACAGTGGACCATATTTTTCAGCTAAAATGATGTTCACTAATGAGAGATTTGATGTATTTGAATGGATCCATACATACATACACACACGCAAACAAATATAAATATTTGTGTGTGTGTGTGTGTGTGTGTGTGTGTGTGTGTGTGTGTGTGTGTATGTATGTATATATATATATATATATATATATATATATATATATATACATATGTGTGTGTGTGTGTGTGTGTGTGTGTATGTATGTATAGAGAGAGAGACAGAACAATATATACAGGTTCAGAAAACTAAAAAGATAATCCATGACACTTCATTCAAACCTTTTCTTAAAAACTAGCCACCTCTTGTGAACCTCTCCAATAACAGATTGGGATGAAAGTGAAAGAACAAATTACTACAATATTATATTTCAACTTGCTGTTGTCACAAGTATATACACAGCCTGTCTCTTCATATCTTCTCCCAAATGATATGCACCTTCTGTGCTTCCTAGTGATTTTACATTAATATGAAAGTTAATAAACAAACGGTTATAGTAATATATTTCAGCTTGTTGCTGCCAGCTGTATATTCTCAGCATATGTCTTTACTTCTGTTCCCTCCCAAAAGATAACCATACAGTTCAACTTGTTGCTCATACACAGCTACTATACAGGTCACATAACCATGCAAGTGAACTTTGTCTCCCTGTTGTTTCACACACATCCTGCTTCCCACTCTCCAACCCCCCAAAAAAGACAGACACCTTTTTCTCTGTAAAATGCCCTGATGTTACACTGGGATTAAAGTAAAATAAAAATTGCCACAGTGATAGATATATCATGCTCATCAAAACTGCTGTTTCAAGGGAGCACTGCATTGCTTAAACTGGTTGCAGTTTGCTGTCTGCAAATGTCTGCCTTCATATTATAATCTAAAGCATGGCTCAATACCCTGCCTCTGACTCCCTACAATGCAAGACTTGTGCTATAAAGCAGTGCATGTTTATGAATCCTGTACACAAATAACATCTTTTTTGTCTTTGAAGAGAAAGCAATTTTATTAGTAATTATCCCTGTAAAGTTTCCTAAACATCGCATATCAATGTGGTTTACATTTAAAATGCCGAGGGAAGTGTCAGCGACCACGAGTTGTGGAATAACAGTTGTCTGACCTGCGTTGCCGATCCTTCAGTTGTGCGAGTCCACTTTCATTGAATGCTCAGTGCATTCACAAACATGAGGTTGGTCTTTTTACTAGAGATTGCAGTACAGTGGGGATTGGGAAATTTACCCTTTTCCCCACTGTAGTGCAATGTCAGAGTTGGAATATATAATGTGCAGAGGGAGTGGGGGGGCACAGCTCCCCACTGGGGATGCAGGGGGCTTGCCCCCCTGCAAAATCATCACATCACGTCTTGTGCAGTGTAGGACTGCATTCCATGAATGTTGAGAAAGGTCGGATTCACAAAAGGATGTGTGTCTGCAACATTCTGACCTCCTCAACATTCCATGTTCAACTTTTTAGTCGATATTTCAGGTGGGTCTATCTTGTGAGTGTCGATTATATGATAGTAAACCTTGACTATATCATAATATTTTGTAGATATAGTTCTTTATATCCTGAGACCAACATGACTAAAAATAGTCATTAACAAAGCAAAACCTTTGTGAAAATGATCAGTAGTAAAAGGGTTACTCATTCATTCACTGTATAATTATCAACTTAATCCCCTTTAGGGTCATGACTGAGCTGAGCCTATCCCAGCAATCAGTTGGCACAAGGCAAAGAAACTAATACCAGGTGAGCTGCCAGCCTAGAGCAATTGTAAAGGGGTTAATAGGTAGAAAATGTACAAAAATACTGAGAATGAGGTTTATAAAGATGTTTGTGCCTTTTGTAAGGAAAAACACATAAATGTCCAGAAACCGATTTGTTAGATGACAAATGAATCTACATAGGAATATGGAATTTCAAGTGAGAAGCTGAGCAACGTTGGTCAGAGGTGTGAACAAAACTGAAATCATAATCCAAAATATGGGGATACATTTATATGATGCCTGTGTCACCAACGGAAATGTTGAAAGCTGAATTATTAATTCTCCAAACTGTTAAGTGTTCACATGGTGTTTGTGTAAGTATGTTTGCACTCTGTGACAGACTGGAATCCCATCCTGTATTTAGTCTATGTTCTGCACTCATAGCCTGACAAGATAGACTTGTGTCTCTCCTACAACCATGAACAGACAAAGTAGGAACTGGAGAATAAATAAATGAATGATAATACATACTGCTCATGTAATGTTATCTGAATAAACTTTGCATGACTGAAAACATATCCTGTGTTACCATGCTAAAACCAGAGCAATGTCAGCCTCTCAGAAAAAACTGTGTGTAAGTAAATAAGCTATCTATAGTATGCAAATGATAGTAACAAGAACAAATGAAGATACTACATGGAAGTACAAGAAGGAAAAATATATTGCATAGGACAGATATGCAATGAGATGGAAAAATGTGGGCAGTAAGATTTTCTATGTACAGGTTTTGAAGGTACAAGTATGTGAATAAATTTGATCATATTTTTCAGTGTAAATAATCAAAAGTAATGTGTGGAGGTTAAGTAAAATCTTGTGAGTCCCCTACTCTTTAGAGACATGGGAACTTTAACATCCACCTGAACTAGCACTCAAGCAGGCAGATGGGACTGCCAGTTAATGTTATCTGAAAAATGAATACTGACATGCAGTGCTTCTCTTCAATGTCAGCACCAGAATATGAATTCAGCTGCCTGGTGTGAGAACAGAACCACAAATCATCTGACGTAGCTCAGGAAATACAAATGTGCAAGCTGTTGAGCATTTGACATCTCACTATCAGGTGCCAGTGTACACCTCCATATATGACAATCCTCAGAACTTCCCCCTCGACGCAGCTTAATGCAATAAACAACATCGTTTGAAGTCTGTCTCCCTCTTAGATGCTGCAGGACTCATAAAGCGGTGCTGCTTTAAGGCTTGCAATACACTGCTGAGTTACTTAGAAATGACCTTCACAAGTGACAAGCACTGCAGGTAAAATGATGATTACCTATAAATTCTGCTCAGCTGCAAACTTCTAGTGAAAGCCTTCACAGTCTTTGTAAAATGATCATTCATACAGAAAACCTCATAAATAAAAACACTGAAATTTACAAATGTCTGTCTTTTAACAGCGAGTCTTTGACAAAGTCCTTCATGAAATGCCGAAGAGTTGTTTAAGCCACTTTTTCATTACTGAGCAGCTCATTTTTAATTTCAACTTGAAAAACATTTATTTTATTTGAACTATACTTGATGTGGCACTGAATTATTAAAGTCTGGGCCTAGAAATAAGAAAACTAGTAAAAGCAGTCATATAATCATAAACTATGCTTAATTTCTACTTGAGTAAGTATATATATTGTAGTATTTTATTCATATAGACTTGTATAAAATCTACTTTCACAACCAGCAAGAGCCAAGCAATAGTTTTTTGGGTTTACCCTCCCCTTCAGCCGATTCACTGTTATGGGAAGTTATTAGGTTTACAATCTTTCTTTTAAAATACCTGGTTCACCATCTTGATGGAGGTAAGGGGTGCTTTCTAAAGATTTAAATGGACACCTCACTGCCAAAGAATATTATGAATCCAAACTAGTGCTATTCAATATGGAAATGGCTGAGATCAGAGATAAACAACTACATAAAACCTTATTATGTGTGTGTGTGCGTGTGTGTGTGTGTGTGTGTGTGTGTGTGTGTGTGTGTGTGTGTGTGTGTGTATGTGTGTGTGTGTGTGTGTGTGTGTGTGTGTGTATAAAACAAACAGGCAAGAGCAAGAAGGAAAGGAAAGAAAGTAATTGTGAGATGAAGCAGCTTACAATTCATCAGTCTTAAATTTCATAGGGATACTTCATTTTACAGTCCTACAATCTGGCTAAAGGAAAACAGGAAATAAATCGCAGAAAGGATAGCATCTTTAACAGTCAACAATTCTGACTCAGGGTGATAACCATGCCTTTCGCTGATTCTCTGCTTTTCTGTCTCTTTTTTTCTCACTCTCTCTCTCTCTCTCTCTCTCTCTCTCACACACACACACACACACACACACACACACACACACACACACACACACACACACACACACATGTACATGAACTACAGAGGGGCAGCTGTATTAGGATAATAAATCAAATGTACAGAATCTAATGAAATAAAGTCAGTGTAATTGAGATCATCTATGTAAACTATGCTAGCAAGACAAAAGCTCAAGAAATACTTTGCTGTGTTCACAAATGTGGAATAAACAGGCTATCCTCAGCAATTTCTAAAGCACACATCAAAACCAACACCAAACACCACATATATGCCTACATCCAATGGAACCCCAAGAACGAAGCCCATAAGGCAAGTAAGCATTTTACCCAGGACTCTTGCCATAGGGGACTCTATTGTAGTACAACACACAGATGCCCACTCACGAGGCTGGACAAAGAGAAGATAATGGTCAGTTCCTTATCTGGAACCAGGTTATGCACACACAAGTCAATGCAATACAGGTACCAGTACAATTCTATATAGTCCATGTGGGTGCAAATGACCTCAGATGTACCTTGCTGGACTATATAAAAAGGCATTATGGATCTCTCTGAATATGTGGTTCAGACAGGTATGTGTGTTGCATTGAGCAGTATTCTACCTTCACCAAGGATTGATGCAACAGTATGAACACAAAATGGCTTACTTTAACAATGGCTTAGTTTCTGGTGCCATTCCAGGGGGATTCAATATTTGTCAGTATGGAAGGACATGGTTAATAGACCACATTGCTTTACCAAGGATGGCTTGCACCTGTCTCCCCTGGGCTTCTGGATATTGGCTAAAACTTTATCTACCCCCCCCTCCCACAGCCCCTTTTAGATTAGTCCAAAACTGACAAAGCTACCAACTTAGCAATAAAACCCAAAGGAACCTAAAGGTGTTATTACTCAAAGCTACAAGCCTTAACAAGAATCTCTGCAGCCTACAAGCTCTCCTCTCACTGGAGACTATAGATGTGTGCCAATTCCGAGACATTTCAAATTTCAAACATAATGAATTTAGTATTCACCGATATAGGAGAGTGCTTCACCTCTCCTTGTGTTCTGTCCTCACTGGTAAAGTCAGATCACAAAGCTGTCTCCTTCAAAATAAAAATCAACATGGAAAACCCAGCAAAACATGTAACAGTTGGTAACTATTCTAAAGCAAACCACACCCTCTTATGTGACAGTTTATCAAAATTCAATGCCACTCTGAACCCAGAGTTCACAGCAACCTAAGTGGAATTGCTCACAGAAACCCAGTGCAACCATGTAAATGGCTGTGCAGGACCACTTGAGTCACTTTTTAACTACAGCCTCAAATCAGGCTATTTACCACATGAATGGAGGACTGCAATGGTTATCGCTCTTCACAGGGGTTGTCCAACAACTGACCCTGGAAACTACAGACCCATTAGTATGACTAGTTTGATATGCAAAGCCATGGAATGAATTTCCATGGACATGATCAGCAAAGACATTGGCAACCTACAGATGCTAGGCCCATCCCAGATTGGTTTTGTCAAAGTAAGGTCATGCCTACTTAACCTGGTAGACATCTTTGAGGGGGTCACCAAGGCAACTGGTGAGGGGAAAACATACCATCTACACAGACCTAGCTAAAGCATTTGATACAATACCCCACTCAGTTATTGTTGACAGACTCACTGAACTAGGCAAAAATCCTTACATAACTCACTGGATTACCAGCTGGCTCACAGATAGAACCCAAGTAGTCAGGATTGCTGAGACCACCTCTACCAAAGAATGTCTCAAGACTCAGTGCTGGGCCCACTCCTGTTTGGCACCTACTTCTTGGAGGTCAAGGCTAATGTCAAGGGCCTCTGGCTCACTTAGTTTGCAGACAACTGCAAATTGGGAGCTATCATAAATTCTCCATGACACTAACATCAAGCAAGAGCATCGTAACACAGACAAATGACTGGTGCCAAATCCATCAATTAAAACTTACTGCCAATAAGTGCATTATAGAGCCTTTTGGGAAAAATTCACCAAGGTTAATTACTCGATCAGTAAGACACCTCTAAGAGTTGACCCAGTAGTTAAGGTATCTGGGAACATATCTAGACAGTAATCTGGTCTTTCACCAACAGATAACCAAGGTAATTAGTAATGGTATGGCATCCAGGTCCAAGAAAGTTATACCACTTTACTCAGCCCTTATCACAGCCATTATTGAATACAATCCCCTTTCAACATGTACCTGACCAGGTATATGCAACATCTGTAATGCCCACAGAGGTTCCTCACCAACAGAATCCAGGGTATTAACATATTGTCCCATACAGATCACCTTAAAGCCCTATCTCCTACAAATTACTCAGAGGCAATCCTCAGATCCAGCCCTCATGGATCTTTGCACATCCGCAAAATGAACAGTACCAGAAATACTAGATCCAAGGACTTAAGTTTGCTTGTGACATAAACAGAACATGTTGGTGAAACAGATATGCATCTCAAAGGATCCCCTCTCTATGAACAGGCTCCCCACCCATGTGAAGTTGTTGTTTAACTTTATTCAAACATAATTTTGACCATTGAATGGGAAATTGAAAATTCACCCCCAATCTGGCCCCTATGTCTCTGATAGAAAGTGACAAACAGTAAATATTCCCTAACTAACATACCCGTCCACTAAACCTTTAGCAACCTCATAACTAGCATACCCTCCAACAGATGCCCATGTTACATGGGGTCACAATTGGTTTAGGTTCGATTGTATGGCTCATAGATTCATAGGTGGGTACTATGCTATCAGCCCTAGGGCCTGTACAAGCCTAGTCATATTGATTCCCTGGCTTTTGCCAGCCAAAAATTATTTTCCTGTGCCCCTGTTGAGTAGAGCCACAAAAGTGATCCCCAGGGTGAATTTCCTATCTCCCATCCAATCGTCAAGATTTTTCTTAAACAGGGCTAATGAGGTACTCTGCTTGACATAAATGGGCAGTCTGTTCCAAAGTATGGGGAGTCTCTGGGACAGGAACCTATCCCTCCAGCATGTTTTGTTTATTGTGGTGAGAAGGTTTAGGTCCCTGGAGTATGTGGCTTGGGGGGATTGGGATTTCTGTAAGTGTAGCATTTCCAACAGCTCTGGATTTGACATGTCTTTGTATGTTAGGCAGAGATTGTCCCTGAGTAGGTGATATGCGACAGAGGAGAGCTGGAGTTTTTTAGACAGTCTGCATAGGGCATCTATTTGAGGCCAGTGATCCTCTTTATGAAGTGTTTCTGTGGCCTCTCCAGTTGTTGTAAATGTCTTGTGAGGTACATACCAAATGAGGCGTTGTACTCTATAATAGGTCTAATGAGGGATAAGTAGAGAGGAATAATGACCTCCTTTTTTCTGGATGAGAAACCTTTTGTGATGAGGTGTGCCACGTAGAAGGACCTCCTGACCACTGTGGCAATGTGGTTGTCAAAGGAGAAACTACTGTCCACCTGTGTCCCTAGGTCTCTTATCACACTTTTGGTGTTAAGTGACTACCGCCTATGTGGTAGTTCATAAGCACAGGGTTTTTTCCAAAGGGGATGACTATGCATTTTTTGGTGTTGAGCTTGAGGCCATGGCTAAGACACCATTCATCTGTCTCAGTGAGGCCCTTTTGTAGAATGTCCACATCAGTAGGTGATTCAATAATGGTTCCCAGTTTGCAATTGTCTGCGAACTTTGTTAGCCATAGACCCTCTGTGTTGACCTGAACTTCAGAGAATTAGATTCCGAATAGGAGTGGACTCAGGACTGAACCCTGTGGTACTCCACTTGTAACTGGTCTGGAGTCAGCTGCTTTCATGGTGTGGGTTCTGTCAGTAAACCAGCTGGCAACTCATCATGTGACATAGGGATTTATGCCCAGTTTAGTGAGTTTATCTATGATACCAGAGTGGGGGATTGTGTCAAAGGCTTTGGCGAGGTCTAGATAGGCTGTGTGAACCATTTTACCTTTGTCAACAGCTCTAGTGATGGCTTCAAAGAAGTCAATCAGGTTTAGGAGACATGATCTGCCTTTCATGGACCCAAACTGGGTGAGGTCTAAAGTTTGAAAGCTACCTATGTCTTTGTTTATAAGTTCCATGATGACACGTTCCATGGCTTGGCAGGTCAGGCTTGGCAGGCTAATGGGGCGGTAGTTCCTGGGGTCTGTGATGGATCCCCCCTTGTGGAGTGGGATAACCGTAGCTGTGTGCCATTCAGTAGGCACAAAGCCTGAAGTGAGGCTATGATTGAACATGGTACTTAGGTGGGGTGTCAGTTCATTTTGTAGTTCATACAGAACACAGCCCGGGATGTTGTCAGGTCCCATGGATGCTGTATTCTTGGCTTTGAAGATTGTGGTTTTTACCTGTGCGGCCATGATTACAGGGACTTTGCATTCTCCTCGTATTAAGATGGGCCCTTTAGAGGGTGAGAGGGGGATCAAGTTTGCACTAAATCTATCTGCCAGGATATTGGCAATATCAGTTGGTTCTGTTTATTTAGTGCCATTGTGCTGTAACTCGGAGAAGACCTGAGTATTGCCATTAAGATTCTTGACATAACTATAAAATGCCTTGTGGTTGTCTTTAGAATCTGTAGCAATTTTGTTTTTGTAACTAGCTTTGGATGATCTTATGAGGGATCTCAAGTTCTTATGGAGGCAATTAAGGGAATTTTTCCAATCTTAGATTTTACTCTTTTTTGCAATAGTTTCTTCCTTTTGTTGTAGAGTTTGTTTATGGCAGGGGACCACCAGATTGGCTTCCTTTTTTTGGAGGAGAGCGTCTTGGTGCTATTTCGGATGGCACAGTCCATACACTCGTGTATGTGTTCATACAGAGCATTGGTGTAAGATTCAACAGTCGTACTTCTACTTTCCGTCTGCATGGATGTCATGAAGTTTGCCACTTCTGTCTTGAGATGCATGAAGTTGGCTTTGGAGATGTTTTTTATGTTGGTTACCATAATGGGGGGTGGGGCAGGATGAGGATGTCTAGGGTGATTAGCTTATGGTCGGATCTGACCAACGAGGAGCTGACCTCTGGTGTGGAGCATTGGTCGCCCATGTTGGTAATGACCGGGTCCAGGATATTGGTGCCCCTGGTGGGGGTTTGGATGAGTTGAAGAAAGGTGTTGGAATTTATGAACTCCAAAAATCATTGGGAAAATGTGTTGCTACATGAGTAGTTTTCCCAGTTAATGGCGGGGTAGTTGAAGTCACCCAGTATTAGGGTATTTGGTCGTATCTTAATACTTTCCAGTATGTTACGAAAAGTGGAGTGGGAATCATGGGGCATGGTGGGGGATATGTAGCAAGCTACAATTTGGATTGCAGTCTTACCTAGTGTTAGTTGCACCTGGAGAATCTCAGATGCATTATGTTGGGCAACTAACCTGGAGGTATGGATATCCTTGGTGAATATGGACACACCTCTGCCTTTAGTGTTTCGGTCCAGGTTAGTTGGCTGAAAGGTGTGGTATGAATTATAGCCTGGTATTGCAGGGGTGCTTTCTGGAGCTTTGAACCAGGTCTGAGTCACTGCACAGATGTCGATGTTCTCCATTTTGATGAGTGCCTCGAGTGATTGCATTTTGAGATTTAGACTTCTAGCATGCAGTAGCATTACCCTTACCTTTTTGCTTGCTTGTACCTGTTATGGTGGTAATTTCATTGTTTGAACCTTGCCTAAAAAAGGCACTATAGGGGTGGCAAGAGCCTTTGCCACTATCTGGAATCCCAGGGGCAAAAGGTGCAGGCCATCTCTGGCAAAACATTGTGGTCTGTTAATCATATCATCCCAGGCAGACAGATACTGGATCCCCTTTGAATGACACCAGAAGCTTAGCCAGTTGTTGAAGTCAATAATTTTGTCCTTGTACTGTGGTATCATTCTGGGTGATGGCAGGATGCTACTAGAGGCTAGGGTCATACCCGCCTGGACTACAAGATCCCAGAGCTCCTCCATGTCTCTTTTCATGTAGTCCAGGGAGGTACATCTCAGGTCATTCACCCCAACATGGACAATGACAGAGTCGTATCTGTACTTGTCATGGAGTGACCTGAGTGCATGCATTATGTGGGGTTTATATTAGAACATCAAAGTTTCAAAACTTCGAATGTTCTAATATCGATCCCTATTGAGTGAACGCTGAAAATAGCGAAGCTACAGAAAACCAAATTTTTTCCTTGGGAATTCGGTTGTCCATTTTTGTCGCTTCGCTATTTTCAGCACTGTGTTGGAAAGTCATGGGTCGGGTTCAGGTAAGTGTGTGATTGGGCACGGGTTAGGTGAGTTAGGGCGCGAGTTAGTTATGTGTGCGATTGTGTGTGTGTGTGAGGGTTAGGGCGGGTTAGGTGAGTTAGGGTTAGGGTGCGGGTCAGGTAAGTATGCGATTGTGTGGACGTGAGGGTTAGGGCAGGGTAGGTGAGTTAGGGTTAGGGCATGGGTGAGGTGAGTGTGCAATAGTGACGGACCTTAGTGTTAGGGTTTGTGTTAAGGTAAGTGGATAGTTAGTGGTGTATGTACAGTTTAGTGCAGGGTTAGATGTAAGATTTTAGGTGTATGTGTGTGGATTGCTGTTTGTTTGGTGTGCTTGTGTTGTGTGTATGTGTTTTGGAACAGCAAATTTTTTACCTAGGAAAAAATTTGCTGTTCTGCATGTTCGATGTTGTAAGTGTTCGCTTAATGGGGGTTGATATTAGAACATTTGAAGTTTTCAAACTTCGATGTTCTAATATAGACCCCGTTATGTGGCGGATCCTGGCACTCAACAGGAAGCTGACTGTAATTTTCTCCTTGCTTAGCCGGAGAGAGGGACATCAGTATGCCTGACTATAGAGTCACCTATGACTAGTGTGTTGGGTACGTTGTTTTGCCTTAGGGGCTGAGGTTAAGTGGCACACTGGTTTTGTGAGCTATGTGTCACTTGGGTTGTGTTGAGACATGGTGGTTGTTTGCATTTCAGCTTCAGAGTTCTCTGTTGCTTGGGTAGATTTTTATTAAGAACCTCCGTGAATGTAGGTGTGTATTTTGTGTAACTATGTGTGGGTTTTGGTGGTGTAGGTTTTGAAGGACTATGTGTTGTGCATGGTGTGGTATGGGTATTTACCTTCTCCTCTTCACTGACTAGTTCAGTCTTGGCTGGAGAGAACTACACAAAAAGCCAAACACACAAACTAAGAATCAAAAGCACCAAAGGCTTAGTCTTGGTTGGAGAGAGCTTGGCTTCCAACTTGGCTATATAAGTGCATCTCTCACTGGTTGTAGTGTTGGGTGGTAGTAGGAGGGGGTGGTCGTTGTACATGAGGCAACTGCTACATTACCCTAAGATGGCCAGATTCACCAGGTGGACAGGAGAAAACCTCAAGAGCTGACCCTTAGACATGCCTGGATATGTGCTTGTTTATTTAAGTACTACAACTGTTTTCCTCTTTACTTGGAAAGGAAATGTTGAGTGCTGTAGCAAGTTAAGGAATATCTAGTGTTTACAATGAGTGCTAAGCAAGTGCTGAGCTCAGATAACCAGGTTTGAGTGCTAAAACTGGAAAACTGGCTAGTTCTAAGGAGAAATTTGAAGAGCAGACTTTCTGACACCGGTACTAGTTTAACATAGCTAAGCAGTGCTGCGCGATGCACAAACCCATGCAAACAAGGTTTTTTAAGCCAGAAAGTTGAAAGGAATAGAAAGCATCCCCAAACGGCCAATGAGGTACAATTCCTGAGCTGGAAACCACTCCTCTAACAACAGATAGGCAGATCATTGCTTACCACTCCCACTGATAAGCAGGACTTCCCTCTACCACAGCAAGGTCTGGACAACTGAGAAACACAAAATAAAGTCCTGAAACCAGCAAATCTGGGATCCGGACTATTCTAGTATAGAAATAAAGATGGGAAAGAAGCAAACAGATAGAATCTTTTTTTTTTGTTTTGTTTTGTTTGATTTGTGTTGCAATTAAACAGTAAATAACAGTAAACAGTAAATAAGCACAGAAAAGGCTATCACATTTTAGTGTGTATCCTATAATAGTAAATGCAGTGTAAACTTTGCATTTAAGCAAAAACAAGTGCACAAACAGTAAAATGATTTAAAAAACAGTAGAAATAGTAGCAAGACTACTTTAAAACGGCTTTTAGAAGTGTGGCTAGCAAAAACAGTCAAAAACAGCCAAAAAGGTACTTATAATAAGCAGAAAGTCTCTCTTCCTCATTTCTAGTGCTGTAGAAGTCTGCAGGATGCCCAAACAGGATCCGCTGAGCTAAGAAACGCACAAACCCACACAAACATGGGTTTTTAAGCCAGAAAGTTGAAAGGGATAGAAGGCAGCCACAAACGGCCAATGAGGTACAATTCCTGAGCTAGAAACCACTCCTCTAGTGACAGATAGGCAGATCAATGCTTACCACTCCCACTGATAAGCAAAAACACTTCCCTTCTACCACAGCAAGGTCTGGACAACTCAGAAACACAAAATAAAGTCCTGAAACCAGCAAATCTGGGATCTGGACTATTCTAGTATAGAAAAAGACAGGAAACAAGCAAACAGAATTGTTTTTTTGTTTGTTTTTAATGTTAAATTAAGCAGAAGAATGAAATTAAACAGTAAATAAGCACAGAAAAGGCTATCGCACTTTAGTGTGTAGCCTACAACAGTAAATGCTAGACTTATAAAGGTCGTAGTAGTTGTTAGCTTCATTTATAAAGTAACATATTGGCGGTCATATAGTCAGTAAAGATGCACAGTTTTCTTAGCAGAAATCAGATTTAGAACTACCAGTAAACTTGTTTTAATTATCATTAAGCCTGTAATATGAACAAATCAGATATTCATCTTTCAATAAAGCAATTCATGGAGTTGATAGACCTTCTAGAGGGACATCTGTATGTCTGCCTACAGAATTGTTTATCTAAGGATAGTAATATATGTGGGTCAACTGAGTACTAGAGGAGTAAAGAAGGAATGGAAATTCATAGATAATTGCGCTTTGATATGTGGTGGATGCAGATCATTTATAATAAAAAGGGAACTTTAATGATCACTGCATACATAAAAAAGCATCCAATACAGAGAACACTCAGGATGTGGGCATCTTTCAACTGCATGAAAATGGACCCAGAATTATGGGTAAAGTTTATGTTCGCTCTCCTACCAGCTACATATGGAGATGGATGAAGCCCTTACTGTGGCCTAGAATAGGTGACACTAGCTCATTTGGTGATCTAGGAATAGGAGGAGCTTACTGAGGTGGGTAGTAGTAAACCTCCAATGTTAGCTCATCCATTCTATGAGAAAGAGGGTCCTATAATCTGTCATGCTGATGATTTACAGTACAGGCTGAAAGGTATACTAAGAACATGGGATCAAGCCAAAATTAGACGTCAAGCATGTTTCCACATTGTAGCTGGTAGTGGTGCAAGTCAGTGTGTCACACACTGGAAAATATTTAATTTCCGTGAAATGAACGAGATGCACTTATCAGGCATAGCCCCTTGTAGTCCCAGTATGCACTAGAGTGGAAAATGTGTCAGCAATTTCCTTTCTTTAGAAAAATCATTTAAATGTTTCATAAGACTTGGTACTAGTCATCTTTAGACGAATGACATGAGCCCCTTAGTTGCGAGTTAACAGCTTTTAAAATCCATTTAAATCTATAAAAGTAAGTGACCAAATGAAAAAAAGTAGTGGATCAAAAGACAAGAGAAATCTTTCCAAGTGCATGTATAAGGTTTAGAATTAAGGCCGAGACAGAGAAGGGCAGTACAGTGGTGTAGTGGTTATAGAATTAAGGCCGAGACAGAGAAGGGCAGTACAGTGGTGTAGTGGTTATAGAATTAAGGCCGAGACAGAGAAGGGCAGTACAGTGGTGTAGTGGTTATAAAATTAAGGCAGAGACAGAGAAGGGCAGTACAGTGGTGTAGTGGTTATAGAATTAAGGCCGAGACAGAGAAGGGCAGTACAGTGATATAGTGGTTATAAAATTAAGGCAGAGACAGAGAAGGGCAGTACAGTGATGTAGTGGTTATAGAATTAAGGCCGAGACAGAGAAGGGCAGTACAGTGATATAGTGGTTATAAAATTAAGGCAGAGACAGAGAAGGGCAGTACAGTGATGTAGTGGTTATAGAATTAAGGCCGAGACAGAGAAGGGCAGTACAGTGGGGTAGTGGTTATAGAATTAAGGCCGAGACAGAGAAGGGCAGTACAGTGGTGTAGTGGTTATAGAATTAAGGCCGAGACAGAGAAGGGCAGTACAGTGATGTAGTGGTTATAAAATTAAGGTCGAGACAGAGAAGGGCAGTACAGTGATGTAGTGGTTATAGAATTAAGGTCGAGACAGAGAAGGGCAGTACAGTGATGTAGTGGTTATAGAATTAAGGTCGAGACAGAGAAGGGCAGTACAGTGATGTAGTGGTTATAGAATTAAGGTCGAGACAGAGAAGGGCAGTACAGTGATATAGTGGTTATAAAATTAAGGCTGAGACAGAGAAGGGCAGTACAGTGGTGTAGTGGTTATAGAATTAAGGCCGAGACAGAGAAGGGCAGTACAGTGGTGTAGTGGTTATAGAATTAAGGCCGAGACAGAGAAGGGCAGTACAGTGGTGTAGTGGTTATAGAATTAAGGCCGAGACAGAGAAGGGCAGTACAGTGATGTAGTGGTTATAGAATTAAGGTCGAGACAGAGAAGGGCAGTACAGTGATATAGTGGTTATAAAATTAAGGCCGAGACAGGGAAGGGCAGTACAGTGGTGTAGTGGTTATAGAATTAAGGCCGAGACAGAGAAGGGCAGTACAGTGGTGTAGTGGTTATAGAATTAAGGCCGAGACAGAGAAGGGCAGTACAGTGATGTAGTGGTTATAGAATTAAGGCCGAGACAGAGAAGGGCAGTACAGTGGTGTAGTGGTTACAGAATTAAGGCAGAGACAGAGAAGGGCAGTACAGTGATGTAGTGGTTATAGAATTAAGGCCGAGACAGAGAAGGGCAGTACAGTGGTGTAGTGGTTATAAAATTAAGGTCGAGACAGAGAAGGGCAGTACAGTGATGTAGTGGTTATAGAATTAAGGCCGAGACAGAGAAGGGCAGTACAGTGGTGTAGTGGTTACAGAATTAAGGCCGAGACAGAGAAGGGCAGTACAGTGATGTAGTGGTTATAGAATTAAGGTCGAGACAGAGAAGGGCAGTACAGTGGGGTAGTGGTTACAGTGATATAGTGGTTAGCACTGCTGCCTCCATTACACTTTGCTGCTTGGGGTGGTTCTTGGGAATAATGCCTTCTGAGTAGAGTCTGCATGCTCTCCCAAAGTGTTTGTGAATTTTTTGTGAAACATGATACTAAATGTAAATATCCATAATAGTAATCACCTACCAGATACATTGCAAAGTGCTTTCCAAGGTTATGGAATAAGTTGGCTTTAATCAGAAGAAGTCATTCGTTATTTTTCTCCAAAAACAATTTTGATGTGTGTATGTGAAGTAGAAAATATCAGCATGGAGTTACAGCAGTCACGTTTCTTGATGGTTGTAAACTTTCTAAACTTCAGAACTGAAACCAGGAGCTTAATACTGTAAGAGGCCAGAGAATGTAGAGGGACTTGATACTGTGCTCAGTTTAGCAGATGGTGACAGAGAACATTATGACAGCCTTTTTCCCAAAACTTGATACAACTCATCAACAGATATACTCGAAGGTACAAAATATAAACTAGTCTGATGCCTCACTCGAAAGCAGACTTGGAGAAGGAAAAATACTACATTAGTTGGGTACAGGAATGGTCTCGACTATGTAAAACATTTTGCAGCATTTCTGTATTAAGTGAAAACTCTACAGGACAAGCTTGAATATCCAACTTTAATGAGATTTATATACTTTCTACCTGAAAAGAATATTAATGGATGAAACCAAAACACAGGATGCTGGAGACTTAAAAGCTACATTACGCTACCAGGCTAAAACCAGATCGGGCCCAACTTTTGTGAAAACCAGCACTGTCAGTTACTCAACGAGTAGCACACTTGTCTTTTGTGCTGAAAGTTCAGAAGGTTGTAGGTTCAATTTCCACATCAGGTATTTGTGCAGCAGAACGTGGTCATGGCACTCCTGATTGGTAGCTCATGTGAATTTAAAATAGCCCATTATACTTACTGAAAAAAGAGTAGTGGGTAGTTCCCTGGTACCCTGCCCAAATTTACCCTAGTCAGTAGGAATACCACCTTGGGTCTCTCCTGAAAAAGAGAAAGCTGGCCTAGTGGGACTACTTGGTAAAAAATAGTAAATAAAATAAAAACTTTATATAAAACAATTCCCTCCAAAATTCAGAGTGAGTCCTTCAATCCTTTACTTTTGTTATATTAATATAAATACAGTAATACACAATGCAATTTTAGGGTGCCATTTTTTTAAAACCAAGAATCATTGATTCTTCAGTAAAATTGTTGGTGAAAATGCAATGTGTCACATGTATGTCTTCACTGCAGAGATGTGGTGCGATCATGAAAAGGGCAAAATAAAAACAAACTGAATGAAGATGAATCTGGTCCACTTACTAGGTAGAAAATGCAGATGTAGAAGAAAGACACTGACTTCCTCGGAAGAAAGATTATACACAAGAAGAGAAAAGAAGAGAAATGAGTTGACCTTTAGAAGGATAATCTGTTTGAATTATGAAACTTTTGTGATTATAACTATAAATAGGCTAGCATAGTACTTGGGTAAATAAAGATAAAATGTCAGAAACTATGTATGTGTGGGACGGTGGACCAAATAGTCCAGAAAACTGGTCTTGGAAAGAGAAGCCTATATTTTTACAGATGCTGAGAATGATAGCAAATGTGGCAAGCTGAGATGGCAAATAATGCATATGATAAATACAGGAAGCACCACAATGTACTTTACCTTCAATACAGTACTACATCTAACTAGTTTCACACAGTACAGCATTCCTGCTTCCTGTATAAAGCATGTACCTTCTTTGCAAAATTCAGGGATTTTGTCTGGTGTCCCACAAAATAGCCCCACTGAAGTTTGTATGTGAGTTATGATATTACTAGTAATTATTATCTCTGTATTTCAAATAAACATGCCCAGTGTGGATCATTCAGCAGTGAACAATACAATTGTGTGGCTGTACAGGTCTGGCAAAAACAGATGTGAAACGCAAGTCTATGTTAAAGGTATATGACTGCTGAAGCCTCTTGAATATTTACATTTTATAATGCTATTGCTGATGTTGCCTCTGTTGCACTGAAAAATCTTCTCAGAAATCATCTATAATGTGTTTTCTGGAGCCTTAAACACCAGTTCTATACATCTTCTCCCAGCCAGTCCAGGTGTGACTCCTTACCTAGGCACACTGACTAGTCAGCCAACTTCACCTACACATACAATATACACAGTCTGAAACTTCTCTAAAATGAATCCATAAGATTCTTCCATTCATTCTACTCTAATCAACAATTCTGAAACCATTCATTTCCCTACAAATAGCCTTATTCCAAATATCAAGTCTACCTTTTACTTGTCCCCCTCTCTTAACACTCTGTTTGTACTACATACTATCCATGGCTTTGGTTACACAGTTGTTTTTTTATGTCATCATTTTTCATAATCTCCATATTCTCACATAACTATTATAAAGGTTAAGATTCATTGCACAGTCTTCTATTGTTTCATTTTCTGAAACAAAATCCTATCATATCATCAGTGTTATCTTCCATTTTTATACATTTATTTTTCTATTATCCCAGCTCTTGTCTTATTTATGGTACTAAGAGAAACTAACGTAAGTTATGGGTGTGGGCAATGTTCTGTGTCACTTCTGGTAGTGGCAAGGGTTATAAGGATCACTTCTTGTCTTTCCATCATTTCTTGTCCTGTCTAATGTCACCCGTCATTCAGTTCTAAGCTATTTCTACAAGTACAAATTTTTCATTCACTTCTAGTGTCACTGCATTTTTTCATATAAAGACCCCTTCCCTGTTCTAAACTTCTAAAACAAGTTACCCTAAAATGACAGCCTGAGTCTATATCATTGTATTCTGGTGTCAGCAAATATGACAAGGATTTCCTTTTCTCATCTTAGCCTCCTGACTTTTATACACACCTATTTCTTGAACTTCTATCGGCAATTCACTCCTCTGTCCTAAGCTGAAATTATTCCATACAATAATTATTTAATTACTTTTTCAGACCTTGAGTCAAATCAATGGACAGAAGACCAAGAGTCTGAACCCCCTAGATTATGTACCCCTACTCTAACCCTTCTTGAAAAATGTTTTACTTCCTTCTTTATTACTCCAACTTCCTTCTGAGCTTTAATCTGTCACTATCAACATTTATTGCCCTCACATTTACCCTTATCCTAACCCTTCTTCCCTTCCTGCTACTCCTTTCCATAATAGCATGCATCTCTCCCCACCCACCCACATTAACATTTTCCTAGTTATACTTTCTTCAAATCAGTTGAAGATTTTTACCTGCACTCGTGTTCCGTCATGGCTTTTTCCCATATACCCTTCTTCTTTAAACCTCTCCATATTCTACCACAACACAATATGTTTATAATCTAAAAACAAAACAAAAAGAAAGAAAGAAAAATAAATTTCCTATCTTCTAAAATACTTTTTACTTTATTCTTGACATTAACTTCTATACCCTCCTAACTCAAATCTTATATCCATTTTCAACTAAAATACTTCAGATATTTGTAATCTCCTACAGGATGGTTATTCAGAACTCAGAACAGTATATGTCAGTCTTTGTTCTATCCTAGACCTTCAAATACTCCCTTCAGCTAACTATAACAGTATTTTAAATTTTCTCTATAAGCTACAAAAGTATTTTCATCAACATCATTCTAGAACAGCATTCTAATCAATCGCTCTATCCAAAAAAGCACAGTACCCAAAATCTGGAAAAAGGCCTTTATCATACCACTACACAAAGGAGGCAATAATAACAATGTTACTTATTTCCATCCCATAGCCATCCTGTCTCCCATCTCTAAGCTCCTAGAAAAGTGTATCCAACTACAACTCCTACCACATCTCTTAGATAATCACCTACTAACTCCCACACAACATGGATTCAGACCAGGTCACAGTACTATGACAGCCCTCCTCTCCTTCCTTGAAACTGTAAACAAAGCCAGGGACTCTGGTCATATTGTTTCTACCCTACTACTTGACCTTTCTAAGGCCTTTGACACTATTTCTCATACCCTACTTTTAACTAAACTCTCTACACTCAACCTATCTCCTTCCTCTTTGAACTTGTTCTCCAGCTACTTATCCAATAGATATCAAGCAGTAAAATGGAAAAAGGCCACCTCCTCATTCCTCAATACCACAACCGGAGTTCCCCAAGGTTCCATACTGGGTCCCCTCCTCTTTAATATATTTATAAATGATTTCCGCAACTCTATCCCTTTCTTGAATATCATCCAATACGCAGATGATTCAACTATTACCTGTTCTGCCTCATCTATTCCTACACTCCTAAAGCTTACTCAAGATGCTTTCTCAACCACTGAGCAATGGATGAAAAAGAATCACCTAGCACTCAATGCCTCTAAAACCAAATTAATGGTATTTACTCCCTCCAAAGTCACCTCTTTCGACACAAACTCATTCTCTATTACCAGTCAAAATAACACATCTCTGGAACTGGTGTCTGTGACCAAGTTACTTGGGGTCCAAATAGATAGTCAGCTCAAATTCAATTCCCACTTACAGCTAAATATAAAAAAAAACCATCAAAAACTAGGCATGCTCTACCGACAAAATCATTATCTTACACCTGCCACTAAAATCACTCTCTCTACATCTTTTCTTATCCCCTCCCTTCTCTATGGAGCTCCACTCCTATCTAATCTATAATCCTCACTGAAAACACAACTTTCCTCTTGCTACAACAAAATTGCCAAGTTTGCTACCAGCCATATGTCCTCCACTCACCACTGTTTCTCTCTCCACATACTAAAATGGTTAGAACTACCCAATCATCTCACCTATACTCAACTTACTCTTGCTCACAAACTCATTTTCAACCCCTCCATCTGTCCCTCCCTTTCTTCTGCCTTTAAAATGCACCTACCTGACAGAGTATTAAGGTCTAACAACCAAAATCTATTAGAAGTATACAAACCAACTCGTCCCCCCGGCAAAAATCTTCTATCCTATGGTCTAGCACATCTCTGGAACTCCCTACCGCTGTCCATTCGTACCACCCCTAACTGCTTTATTTTCAAAAAATCTCTCCACTCACATCTAGTAACCCAGTGGGAATGCTCCTGCTCCCACCCCACATAACGTACGCTGGCTATTTCCATCTTCCCTTCTTCCCCTGTTTACACTAGCAATTTTCATTTTTCTTATCTCTTAACTCATACCTCCTTCTAACTCCTAAGATATTTGCAAAGAATGCAATAAGCTGCACCTCTTAAGTGTATGCTTCCTATGATGTAATGGCTCTCAGTATTTATTTTGTAATGTTCCTTTTGCTAGTCTGTATCATCTGTAAGTTTCATCTCTAGTCTGTATTAATTGTAATGTTTACTCTGATCTATGACACTTGTAAAATTATAATCAAAAACCTATTGTAACCTTGATTGTTTTTGGAGCTTTTCTTCCCCAGGACTCCATTGAAAACAGGTTCTTTTTGGCCCAGTGGACTATCCTGGTAAACCAACTGCAAATAAATAAATCTCCACTGAATCTTGAATTACTCATTTTCTTCCAGACATTCCATCCTTACTTGGCATTAAAAGACAAGACACTCATCTACTAAATTAGCTCCTTTTGCTGAGTAAAAAGAAACCAGACATTCCATCCTTACTTGGCATCTACTAAATTAGCTCCCTTTGCTGAGTAAAAAGAAATGACCAATCAGGTAACATATTTGGAAGTGTTCTTTTACGCCTCATTAAAAAAAGCTAAACTCTTTCATCATCATCATCATCTTTTCCACATGATTCTTTGACGCCAAACACAACAGGATTATTGGTAATGTCATCTTAGGAAGAAAAATTAACATGCATATAGCCTCAGTCTACCAGCCTTCTTCCTTCTCTTTGCAATATTTGAATTACTTAAATCTGTTACCTTGGCTGAATAAAATAACTTTACTAGTTCAGATGAGCTAAACAGAGACTGGAATGGTCCACATTATTACAAACCAAAAATACTACCATCCATTTAAATCTTAATCATCTAATCTTGTCACTTACTCTAACCTACCACCCCACAAGGCTTCCAGTTTGATCTTCAGGATGTCCATCTGACCATCACCTATCACACTCTCCGTCAGTAGTCATATACCCTTCTTCTTTGTTTTTGTTTTTTTGTCCATAAACCCTCCATATATCCCTTACTTTAAATGTTGATTATTTCCAAACTGCAGAGATGCACTTGTAAAGTCCTGCAATGACTGGTCTATGCTTCACTCACTCTCTAATTTTAATAACATTCTCAGCATATTTTAATACACTCCCTGCCCAATCCTTTGTGAATTACAAACTCTTCTTCAGGATCACTTCAATAAAGCCTGCTTCAGTTCTCCCGCAGATAACTGACTGGTAAATTGACACAAACAAAACAAACAGTCGTCAGGACTTGTCGGTATCACTCTCTCAACTGTGCACAGCTTTTGGACCTTTTAGATAATCATATCTCTGTGACTGACTCCTATAATCATTTAGGGGGTTACTGGAACTTTCTATAACTTCCCATTCTCACGTTGACGATTCTACTCACAAAGTCCTTATTAACATGCACATCAACTGAATAACCTTCTCCACATAGAAACTAGAAAATATGTTATCAAAAATATGCTTATCTATAAACTAAAATGAGCAGTTTTTCTGTCTCATTAGGAAACACCTGAAATGACAGTGAGTTGTAAAAAGCATAAATAAAACATGCCATTTTATCAATCCTCCAGATGTCAGAACCTATCACTGTACCCACTTTATCTTCACAACACCCTTCCCACTGACTAAAGATTTACCTTCATGCTGGCATCATACTTTACAGACTAGTCTCACCAAACATTTCACTCCTGCTCTCCTGTCTTCGGAAAAACCTCTTCCTGCTACAAAATGGCATTCTAATAACTCAGGAAAACTAGCTTTACTCAGACTTCCATTTACTCTGTTTAGCACAGCGACAATTGTCCATAAATTTGCTCATAACGTAGGGAACTCAAATTATTTTAATGTTATAGATTGTCCAAACCATAATACATTCAGAATCACTTTCCAAAAAGTACAGTTTTGTACCTACCATAAATGTAGATGTTCGAAGATCCACATTGCTGCAGTCCTTACTTATGGGTAGTCCGCTGTCCTCGGTCGGCCCGAATACCAAAGTATTAGGCTGGCGTCGGTCATGGGCGCACAGCCCTGACATCAGAGCGTCAGGGTATAAAAGCGCATGACCGACGTCATATCCTCAGTCTTTTCTTGCCCCAGATGTCAGAAGGCCCTAAAAGAAAGGTCACAGCCAAAAAACAGAGTACCTTCCCAAAAGATATGCCCAACTACAGCCATCACCCAAACCATATAACCATGCTAAGCTACAGAGGGGAAGGAGGGAGGGAAAATTGGACTGCAGCAATGTGGATCTTCGAACATCTACATTTATGGTAGGTACAAAACTGTACTATGTTCTTCATCTCACATTGCTGCAGTCCTTACTTATGGGTAGAATCCCAAAGCAACGGGAAAGGGAGGTTGGCAAAATCATAAAGCATTAGGGGCTGCTAAAATGCCCTGTAATATTGCAGTGGCAAATCCAGCCCTAGATTTAGAATAAAGAGGAAGGTGGTAATGTTTAGAAAAAGTATGTACTGAACTCCAAGTGGCTGCTTCCAAAATATCCTTTGTAGCTAACCCCCTTAGAAAGGCAGTAGAAGTTGCAGTAGCTCTAGTGGAATGAGGTCTGATTCCAGTCGGAATCTCCTTACCATGATGGGAATAACAAAAGAAATACAAAACCCAATCCATTTAGAAATAGTTTGTTTTGAAACAGGTCTACCCTGTGAACCCAAAGCAAAAGAAACAAACAACTGCTGAGACTGTCTGAACTCCTTGGTTCTGCTCAAATAATAACGCAACTGCCTGTGAATATCCAAAGTATGCAAAATCTTCTCCCCTTTATTTTGAGGATTTGCATAAAAAGTAGGCAAATGAATAGTTTGGTTTAAGGCCACACTAGAAACCACTTTAGGCATAAAGGAAGGATTAGTACGCAAAGATACCCTATCCTTATGAAAAATCAAGAAAGGCTCCACTGCCATAAGGGCCTGTAATTCAGAAACCCTTCTTGCAGAAGTAATGGCCAACAAAAAAGCAGTTTTCCATGACAAATACTTTAACTTGGCAGTAGCTGCAGGCTCAAAAGGTTGTAGAGTAAGCTTTTCCAACACAAAATTGAGATCCCAAGCAGGAGTAGGAGCTCTACGTGGGGGTCTTATGTTCTTTGCCCCTCTGAGAAACTGCTTAAACAAAGGATGAGAGAATAAAGGAGGGTCACAGTCATAATTAGCCGAAATGGCTGCAGCATGAACCTTTATGGAGGAGAAGGACAAACCTTTGTCTAATAACTCAGTAAGATATTGTAAGGAAGCACTCAAATTAGGCTTGGAAACATCAAAGTCCTTCCCTTTGCTCCAAATAAAAAATCTCCTCCATTTATCAGCATAAACTTTCCTTGTACTAGGCCTCCTGGCCTCCAAAATAACATTCAAAACTTGTTGTGGAAGCTGAGAACCTCCAGAATCTAAAACAGAATATGCCAGGCCATTAGATGCAGAGACTGAATTCTGACATTGAGAAAGTGATTGCCCTCCTGAGACAAAAGGTGTGGAATCAAAGGCAGAGGCCATGGAGGCTCTCGGACCAAACTCCTCAGTAGTGGGTACCAGTGCTGTCGAGGCCAATCCGGTGCTATCAGGATCATGGATGGCTTGTCTTGTCTGGCCTTCAAGAGAACCTTGGGCAGAAGAGGTAGAGGTGGAAAGGCATATACATGAAGATTGTTCCAACTGAATGACAGAGCGTCCACCTTCCAAGCTGTGGGATGAAACCTTTTTGTGCAAAACTTTGGCAACTGGTAATTTAGTGGAGAAGCAAACAGATCTATGTCTGGAGTTCCCCATGACACTGTCAATTTTTGAAATACCTGAGGATCCAATTTCCACTCGTGAGGATCCACTATTTGTCTGCTCAATACATCTGCTAAGGAGTTCTGTGCTCCTGGTAGAAATCTTGCCTGAAAATTGAGGTTGTAACTGAGAGCTGTCTCCCACAAAATCATCGCTTGTTTGCAAAGAGGGTACGAATGAGTTCCCCCTTGCTTGTTGATGTACCACATGACAGTTGTGTTGTCTGTTAGAATCAACACCTGCCCTGGGTGAAGTAAATCCTTGAAAGCCATCAATGCAAATTGTACTGCTAACATCTCCTTCAAGTTGATATGCAAATGTTGAAGTTTGGCAGGCCACGTGTCTTGCACCCATTTTCCATTGAGGTGTGCTCCCCAAGCCTTGTCCGAGGCATCCGTCATTAGAATCTGACTCGCCTCTGGTCGGGTCACAGAGAGTCCCTTGTTTAGGTGACATTCCTGAGCCCACCACAAAAATTCCTTCTGAATGCAAGGTATTATCTGAATGACAGTGTCTAGATCCTGGCAGTGTTGTGTCCATAGATTTTTGAGATACCACTGAAGCTTCCTCATATGCAATTTGGCATTGGGAAGCACCAGAATACAAGATGCCATGAACCCCAAGGCTTGAAGGACTGTCCTTGTAGTCAGCCTGGACTGTAGAGACATTTGATGGAAATAAGGTGAAAGACTTTTCTGTTTGTCCGGGGTCAAAAAGGCCATCTGGGAAGCTGTATTCAGTCTCACACCCAGAAAGCACATGTCCTGAGAGGGTACTAGACTGGACTTTGTTTCGTTCACAGAATACCCTAGGCATCTTAACACTACCATCACATACTGTAGATGCTGAAGAAGCTCGTCCTTGTCTTGTGCAATAATCAGGCAATCGTCCAAATAAGGATAAATTTGTATTCCTTCCATCCTGAAAAAGGCTATCACTGGAGCCAGAACCTTTGTGAACACTCTGGGTGCAGTAGATAAGCCAAAGGGCAATGCAGAGAACTGATAATGTAAATTCCCAGCTCGAAAACGCAGGTACTTCCTGCAACTGGGCCTGATAGGAACATGAAGATAAGCCTCTTTTAGATCCAGAGTTACCATCCAGTGATCTTTTCCCAGCAGAGGCAAAAGCTGTTGTAATGTCAACATTTTGAACTTTGGAATGTCCAAATAAGTGTTGAGGAGAGATAAATCCAAAATCGGTCTCCACGTGTTCCCTTTCTTTGGTACTAGAAACAGGCGGGAATAAAACCCTAGACCCACTTCTGAAGGAGGTACTGGCTGTATAGCTCCCATGTGAAGAAGTAATGAAATCTGTTTGTGAGCCTCCATCCTTTGCCGAGGAGGAATGTCTGGCATACCTTTGAAAGGAGGCAATGTATGGAAATAAAACTTGTAACCTTTGTTTATAATGTCCAACACCCATTTGTCTTGGGTGATTAAAAACCAATTTTGCTTGAAGAGAGCTAGCTTTCCTCCCAAAGGAGCTGCCAGGCAAGAAGAATCTGGCAGCTGAAAATGCAGGCCATTGGGCCTCTTTACAAAAGGACTGGCCCCTACCCTCACCAGCAGATTGAGCAGGCGAACTCCATGTTCTAGGCCTAAAGGTACTCTGAGCTCTGCCCCTACCATGCCTAGATCTACCCCTAGACTGGGAATCAGAAGAAGGGTACGTCCACCCCTTAGCAGGCCAATTTCTACTAAACTTAGGAGGTTGAACCTGCAAAAAATCTTTAACAGTCTGCATAGACTTAGCCTTGTCCTCCATTTTCTTCAAAACAGACTCCACAGGAGGACCAAACAAAACTTCGGGCTGTAAAGGGGCATCCAGAATTCTAGACTTAACATGCTCAGATAAATTCTGATCCTTAAGCCAGGCATGCCTACGAAGAACTGAACCAGTGGCAGCCACTCTAGAAGAAGCCTGCAAAGCATCAAAACCACACTGCAAGGAATGTTTCCCCACCTGTTCAGAAACATGCACCAAATCTTGCAATTCTTTACACTCTATGCCCTCTGCCAAAGCATCCACTTTAGATTTTAGCTGAGAAAGGAGGAAATTCTGATATTTCAACATATGAAACTGGCAATTTAAAGCCCTCATTGCTAAAGTAGAAGAGGTGTACACCTTCTTACCCCATCTGTCCAAAGCTCTAGCTTCCTTATCTAGAGGAACCGGATTCTTTACAACAGAAGCCCTAACACCCTTAGGCCCCTGACTAATAGTTTCTGGGTCCGCCCTAGGACTCTTATATAGGTATTTATGAGCCTCAGGTACCCTATAATACATGTCCGGTTTAACTGGTGCAAAAGGCATAGAATCTGGATTAAATGAGGCCTCCGAAAAAACATCCTGAACAACATCCAAAACAGGAGGAATAGCCAAGGGTCTATGCTGTGGTAAAAACAAGAACTCTCTAAGCCTCTTTCTGGAATCTGAGTAATCCTGTCATTCCCACTTAAAATGTTCCCTCATAGAGTGTAAGGTTTCTGAAAATGAAAAATCCTCTGGAGGGGAAGCAGAAGGAGTAGAATCCTCTGCATCGGAATCCGAATAAGGAGGAAAATCTTGAATATCTTCAGCAGAAGACTCAGAATCATCTGAGGCCTGCTCCAAAATTTCCAACTCTGGCTCTACCCTGGGCCTCTTATCAGGAGGGGGCATGGAACCTCTAATTAAAGTAATCAAATCTTCTGCCATTTTAAGCATATGCTTCTTAGGTACAGACCCTGAAGAACCAGAACTAACTCCAGAAGAAGGCAAAACAGACCTGCCCTTAGAAGGAGCCCTAGAAACAGTAGCAGAAGGCCTAACCCCCTTAGGCAAAGAAGGGAGAATAGTAACCTGAGAGGCCCCTTCAGCCTGACCTGACTCCTGTGAGGTCACATCCTGTAAAATCAAGGTTTCCCCCTGAGACTCAACAGAAATTTCAGCCGGATCCACCTGTTCCACTGCAGTCTCTAAAGGACCGGCGTCCGAAATGGACGAATCATCCTGCCTAGGCTTTACAGATTTGTCTTTACGCTTCTTCAGGAAGCGGGCCGGAGGATCCGACGGCATATTATAATTACACCGTTTGCCAAAGACTAACCTAGCGCAATCTAGCCTTCTCTTAATAGTGCGCTTATTAAACCTAGCACAAAACCGACACCCAACTACGCGTGCTCGGTCCCAAGCAAGGGATACAAAGCGGTGGTAATCCCTATGCGGTATCTGCTTCCCACAAGAAATACAATTATTCACTTTTTCTGACATCCGGTAAATAACTGAGGCAAGAAAAAACAAAAATGCTCCCCAACGGGGTACTTAGCCCAACTTGGTATGTCTGAAACTCCGAAAACGAAAAATTTCAGAAAGCCGAACGGCACTTGCAACGCTGCTTCTGCATCGGACCATGCGGCAAAAAAGACTGAGGATATGACGTCGGTCATGCGCTTTTATACCCTGACGCTCTGATGTCAGGGCTGTGCGCCCATGACCAACGTCAGCCTAATACTTTGGTATTCGGGCCGACCGAGGACAGCGGACTACCCATAAGTAAGGACTGCAGCAATGTGAGATGAAGAACATCTATATGTTTAAATCTTCTAAATGCAAATGACTTTCTCGACCTCTGTAATACTTTTATCTTCCTTCAACAGCTCTACTCTCCTAGACGTTATTTTTGATCTGATATAAGCTATTTCACTGTGTCACTGTACTACTCTCTCACTTCTATTATATATTTTCATTTAGTTATTCTGCAAATTAAAACAACAGTTGTAAACATCTCTGTAAATTAACTCAGTAGCTCTGTAAATTTGTGTAAGTCATTTTTAATATTTGTGCTTTTGGCATTTGTTGAGGCTGAAAATGGTCATTAGAGCAACCTTTCTATTAAGTTAACAGGGGTTTAATGAATACAATGTAACAGACATAACGAATCTGCCAAGGAATGTCATTGATTCAGGTATGTTTACTAAGTAACTGTTCTCAGAACACAGGCTACTGATTACTGATGGAATTAGCCATAAGTCTAGAGACAAAGATAAAGCAGAGATAAATTAGAGGTCAGTATTATAAAAGCATCATCATCATCATCACTCTTACAGTTCAGTCTAGCAGGTTTAGCTAATAACAGTTGGAGCTGGTAATGAGACAGAAGTAAGCTTGAAGATGGTGACAGTTCACAACAAAATTTCCAAGAAAGTGAGCTGAGATGTGCTAAAGATATGATGCAGGCAACCCATTTTTAGTCTTAGTATTAACGTGAGCTAAAACACTGAAAGAAAAATTCTGATATCAAATGAGGACTGCCTGCCCTATACAGACTACTTGGTTCCCACCATACTGGATAATACAGAGAATTAATTTAACCTGCAGATTATTTTTATCCCACACTGAATATGATTCTTAGTAAGAACTGTATTGTCTTTGTGTCATGCATTCTTGGGTTAACTTGCTAAATTTGACTTTCCGTGCAAGGTATGAAGATTATCTACTGCTGTTTTGGTAAAATAATGCATCCTGGTATCTCCATTGAGGTGCACAACTTATTTCAACAAATAACATCTTGATGCTGTCATACATTACGTTTTTGAAATCTGGCATTGACTTGGACTTAGATGGTACCCCTGAATTACTTGGAAGCTCTGATCATGTATTTATTTATTTATTTTACATTTGTTAACCGGGATGGTCCGACTGGACACAGGTCCATTTTCAGCGGAGGCCCAGGGAGAAAAGCTCCACAGTAAGTAAAATTTTACACAATATGTTAAAATACAGTATACAGAGAATTTTCAAACAATATGTTAAAATACAGTATACAGCAGAAAACATAACAAGACCTAAATATACAGGAAAAAATAGTTACACATGGTTAATAACAGAATAAGTATACAAATTCAATCAGCATTAGGAGAAGACCTAGACTGTAATATATATTACAGTAGGTATATTAGGAAGTGAGTTATATAAGTGGAATAATTTGAGGACTTATGTAATACATGGGCATAGCCAGTTATTCTTTAAGTGAGTTTTAAAGTGAGAAGAGGTAGGGGCAGAAATCAGAGCAGGAGGTAGATTATTCATAGGTTCATAGGTTCATAGATTAGTACCAGGCTAACTGCCCTTGTGAGCCATTTGAAGCCTAGCTATTTTCCCCATGTGAGAATCAAACTCTGCACCTTGTCTTTATAAGGTAAGCACCTTAACCATTATGCCAACCCTCCCACTCCTTATGCCACCCCTCCCACCCAGGTTCTAGCTATGGAGAGGGAGAACAGTGCTTTTCCTACAGTATTATTAGCCCTAGAGATACAGAGGAGGGGTTTGTCAGAAGATTGGAGAGGATGATTTGTATTATAGTGGGTGAGAAGTTGGCCTAGTGCAGGTTTTTTTTCTGGATGTGTTACCATATTGTAGGCGATGACTAATTGGTGATAGGTTAGTAGCTGGGGCAGTTCCAGCCATTGCAGTTCCCTTAGAGCCTGGCAATGGTGGGTTCTAAAGGTGGATTTGTTTCTAAACTTGGCGATTTTATTATAACATGATTCAAATCTGGCAAGGTCAAGTTTTCTAAGCTGGGTAAGAATTGGACCAGCATACATTAGGGTAGACAAGAGGTGAGTTTAGGCTAGGGTAATCCATGCTTGTTTCGGGAGAGATTTCCTGTGCTTATACAGTGTTCCCACTTTTTATGAACTTTTTTGATAGTTTGTGAAATGTGGATGTCGAAGTGTAGATTTTTATCAATTTCAATACCTAGGAGTTTGGTATGGTCAGGAGAGATAATAGTGCCATTTTTGGAGGAAAAAGTGAAGGATAGAGGGGTGGAAATGGTTTTGTTGGGGGTGAAAAGTAGTAATTTGGTTTTATTAGGGTTTAGGATAAGTTGGATCTGAGTGATCCAACTTTCCACAGAGATAAAGGATTCCTTGGTGAGTTGTTGTAGGGTGGGAAGAGATGGAGCTGAACAGATAAGAGTTGAATCGTCAGCGTATTGTATAAGTGAAGCATGCTGTGTGGTGGTATGGAGATTATTGGTAAGGGACTTGAGTATTACTCCCTTTCTGTCTTTTTTCATTAAGGCTCTACATTTTAAACCAATTTATCATCTCTTTTTAAAGTGCCTGGTCTTGTGCATGTATCATCCTCACACTTTATTTTCTTAAAATCATATGGTCTACAAAAATTCATCAATAATCTAGCTAAGGCTCTCTATCTGTCTTTACAGAAGGACGATGTTTTCTGCTGATGATACCTGCCAGGCGGATTCTAGTGTTCCACCTGACCCCTCAACTCTTTCCTACATGACTGTCTTATGTTTGTATCATACGATGTGGTAATACTCAAGTCCCTTACCGTATTTAGTATTTCTGCTACTTCTATAACTTGTGTCCATCTTTCCTTTGTTATTTTCCTGAATGCATTTTGTTTGCATTGAATTTAAGTTGTCACATTGCAGACCATTTGAGTCATGCTCATCCTTTCTACACGTGCATATGTCTCAGCTTGATTAGACTATGGAGTGCTATCAGCAAACACAGCAGGCCCCCTTACAGTCATTCTGCAATGTCACAACGAAACACATCAAATCCAGCAATTAGCTCTACTAAAGGCATTAAATACAGCTCCTACCACTATTAAAGGCATTAAATCCAGCACCTAGCTCTATTAAAGACATTAAATACAGCTCCTAGCACTACTAAAGGCATTAAATATAGCTCCTAGCACTATTAAAGGCATTAAATACAGTTCCTAGCTGAGCTCTACTAAAGACATTAACTACAATTCCTAGCTCTACTAAAGGTATTAAATACAGCTCCTAGCACTACTAAAGAAATTAAATACAGTTCCTAGCACTATTATAGGCATTAACTACAACTCCTAGCTCTACTAAAGGTATTAAATACAGTTCCTAGCACTACTAAAGGCATTAAATACAGCTCCTAGCTCTACTAAAGACATTAAATTCAGCTCCCAGCACTACTAAAAGCATTAAATACAACTCCTAGCTCTACTAAAGGCATTACATTCAGCTCCTACCACTATTAAATGCATTAACTACAACTCCTAGCTCTACTAAAGGTATTACGTACAGCTCCCAGCACTACTAAAGGCATTAAATACAACTCCTAGCTCTACTAAAGACATTAAATATACCTCCAAGCACTATTAAAGGCATTAACTATGTCCTAGCTCTACTAAAGGTATTAAATACAACACCCAGCACCACTAAATGAATTAAATACAGCTCCTAGCACTATTAAAGGCATTAAATAAAGTTCCCAGCTCTACTAAATACATTAAATACAGTTCCTAGCACTATTAAATGCATTAGATACAGTTCCTAGCTCTACTAAAGGTATTAAATACAGTTGCTAGCACTACTAAAGACATTAAATACAGATCCTAGCTCTACTAAAAGTATTAAATACAGGTTCCAGCTCTACTAAATGCATTAAATACAGTTTCTATTACTACTAAAGGCATTAAATACAGCTGCTAACACTACTAAACACAATAAATACAGCTCATAGCTCTTCTAAAGACATTAAATACAGCTCCTAGCACTATTAAAGGCATTAACTACAACTCCTAGCTCTACTAAAGGCAGTAACTACAACTCCTAGCACTACTAAAGGTATTAAATACAGTTCCTAGCACTACTAAAAGCATTAATTTAACTCCTAGCTCTACCACAGGTATTAAATACAACTCCTAGCACTCCTAAAGGCATTACATACAGCTCCTAGCTCTACTAAGCACATTAAATACAGATCCTACCACTACTAAAGGCATTAACTACAACTCCCAGCTCTACTAAATTTATTAAATACAACTCCAAGCACTCCTAAAGGCATTAAATGCAGCTCCTAGCTCTACTAAACACATTAGATACAGATCCTAGCAGTATTAAAGGCATTAACTACAACTCCTAGCTCTACTAAACACATTAAATACACATCCTAGCACTATTAAAGGCATTACCTATAACACCTAACACTACTAAAGGCATTAAATACAGCTCCCAACACTATTAAGGGCATCAACTACAACTCATAGCTCTACTACAGGCATTAAATACAGCTACTAGCACTACTAAATGCATTAAATACAGCTCCTAGCACTATTAAAGGCATTAACTACAATTCCTAGTTCTAGTAAAGGTATTAAATACAGCTCCTAGCATTATTAAAGGCATTAAATACAGCTCCTAGCTCTACTAAAGGTATTAAATACAACTCCTAGCTCTCCTAAAGGTGTTAAATACAGCTCATAGCTCTACTAAAGACATTAAATACAGCTACTAGCACTATTAAAGGCATTAACTAGAACTACTAGCTCTACTAAAGGTATTAAATACAGCTCCTAGCACTACTAAAGGCATTAAATTCAGCTCCCAGCACTATTAAGAGCATTAACTACAACTCCTAGCTCTACTAAAGGCATTAAATACACCTCCTAGCACTATTAAAGTCATTAACTACAAGTCCAGGCTCTGCTAAAGGCATTAAATACAGTTTTTAGCACTAAGGCATTAAATGCAACTCCTAGCGCTACTTGTTTGTCTTTTCGGCTTTTCCCGGTTAGGGGTCGCCAAAGCAGAACTCCGGTCCACTAATGATTAGCAGTAGATTTTTTTTTTATGGTGCCGAGTTGCCAGCCCAATGCCCAACCTTCAGCGAAGGCACGACCACTCACACATGTCTTTCGGAGGCCACTAAACCGCGGGGAGGACATGCAGACTCCACACTCCTAGCTCTACTAAAGGTATTAAATACAACTCCTAGCACACCTAAAGGCATTAAATACAGCTCCTAGCTCTACAAAAGACATTAAATACAGCTCCTAGCACTATTAAAGGCATTAACTACAACTCCTAGCTCTACTAAAGGTATTAAATACAGCTCCTAGCACTACTAAAGCCATTAAATACAGCTCCCAGCACTATTAAGGGCATTAACTACAACACCTAGCTCTACAAAAGGCATTAAATACAGCTCCTAGCACTACTAAAGGTATTAAATACAGCTCGTGGCACTACTAAAGACATTAAATTCAGATCCTAGCTCTACTAAAGGTATTAAATACAGATCCCAGCTCTACTAAAGGCATTAAATACAGTTTTTTTTACTAATAAAGGCATTAAATACAGCTCCTAGCACTAATAAAGGCATTAACTACATCTCCTAGCTCTACTAAAGGCATTAACTACATCTCCTAGCACTACTAAAAGTATTAAATACAGTTCCAAGCACTACTAAAAACATTAAATGTAACTCCTAGCTCTACTAACAGTATTAAATACAACCCCTAGCACTCCTAAAGGCATTACATGCAGATCTAGCTCTACTAAGCACATTAACTACAGCTCCTAACTCTACTAAAGGCATTAACTACAACTCCTAGCACTATTAAAGGTATTAAATACAGTTCCAGTCTATACTGAAGACATTAAAAATGGCTCCTAGCACTACTAAACACGTTAAATACAGCTGCTAGCTCTACTAAAGGCATTAAATACGGTTTCTAGCTCTACTAAAGGTATTAAATACAGCTCCCAGCACTACTAAAGGCATTAAATATGGCTCCTAGTGCTACTAAACATGTTCACTATAGCTCCTAGAACAACTAAAAGCATTATATACAGATCCCAGCACTATTAAAGGCATTAACTACAACTCCTAGCTCTACTAAAGGCATTAAATACAGCTCTTAGCACTACTAAAGGCATTAAATACAGCTCCTAGCACTATTAAAGGCATTACCTACAACTCCTAGCTCTACTAACGGTATTAAATACAGTTCCAAGCACTACTAAAGACATTAAATACAGCTCAAAGCACTATTAAAGGCATTAACTACAACTCCTAGTTTTACTAAGTACGTTAAATACAGTCCCTAGCACTATTAAAGGCATTAAATACAGTTCCTAGCTCCACTAAATACATTAAATACAGTTCCTAGCACTATTAAAGGCAATAAATACAGTTCCTAGCTCCACTAAATACATTAAATACAGTTCCAAGCACTATTAAAGGCATTAAATACAGTTCCTAGCTCTGCTAAATACATTAAATACAGTTCCTAGCACTATTAAAGGCATTAAATACAGTTCATAGCTCTACTAAAGGTATTAAATACAATTCCTAGCACTACTAAAGACATTAAATACAGATCCTAGCTCTACTAAAGGTATTAAATACAGGTCCCAGCTCTACTAAAGGCATTAAATACAGTTTCTATTACTACTAAAGGCATTAAATACAGCTCCTAGCACTACTAAACACATTAAATAAAGCTCCTAGCTCTACTAAAGACATTAAATACAGCTCCTAGCACTGTTAAAGGCATTAACTACAACTCCTAGCTCTACTAAAGCCATTAACTACAACTCCTAGCACTACTAAAGGTATTAAATACAGTTCCTAGCACTACTAAAAGCATTAAATGTAACTCCTAGCTCTACTACAGGCATTACATACAGCTCCTAGCTCTACTAAGAACATTAAATACAGATCCTAGAACTACTAAAGGCCTTAACTACAACTCCGAGCTCTACTAAAGGTGGTAAATACAATTCCTAGCACTCCTAAAGGCATTAAATGCAGCTCCTAGCTCTACTAAACACAATAAATACAGATCCTAGCAGTATTAAAGGCATTAACTACAACTGCTTGCTCTACTAAACACATTAAATACACATCCAAGCACTATTAAAGGCATTACCTACAACTCGTAGCACTACTAAAGGCATTAAATACAGCTCCTAGCACTATTAAAGGCATTAACTACAACTCCTAGCTCTACTAAAGGTATTAAATACAGCTCCTAGCATTATTAAAGGCATTAAATACAGCTCCTAGCTCTACTAAAGGTATTAAATACAACTCCTAGCATGCCTAAAGGCATTAAATACAGCTCCTAGCTCTACAAAAGACATTAAATACAGCTCCTAGCACTATTAAAGACATTAACTACAACTCCTAGCTCTACTAAAGGTATTAAATACAACTCCTAACAATCCTAAAAGCATTAAATACAGGTCCCAGCTCTACTAAAGACATCAAATACAGCTCCTAGCACCATTAAAGGCATTAACTACAACTCCTAGCACTACTAAAGGCATTAAATACAGTTTTTAGCACTAAGGCATTAAATGCAACTCCTAACTTTACTAAAGGTATTAAATACAACTCCTAGCACTCCTAAAGGCATTAAATACAGCTCCTAGCTTTACAAAAGACATTAAATACAGCTCCTAGCACTATTAAAGGCATTAACTAAAACTCCTAGCTCTACTTAAGGCATTAAATACAGCTCCTAGCACTACTAAAGGCATTCAATACAGCTCCTAGCACTATTAAAGGCATTAACTACCACTCCTAGCTCTACTAAAGGTATTAAATACAGCTCCTAGCACTATTAAAGGCATTAAATACAACTCCTAGCTCTACTAAAGACATTAAATACAGCTCCTAGCACGATTAAAGGCATTAAATACACCTCCTAGCACTATTAAAGATATCAACTACAACTCCTAGGTCTGCTAAAGGCATTAAATACAGTTTTTAGCACTAAGGCATTAAATGCAACTCCTAGTTCTTCTAAAGGCATTAAATATAACTTCTAGAACTCCTAAAGGCATTAAATACAGCTCCTAGCTCTAGTAAACACTTTAAATACAGCTCCTAGCACTATTAAAGGCATTAACTACAACTCCTAGCTCTACTAACGGCATTAAATACAGCTCCTAGTTCTACTAAAGACAGTAAGTACAGCTCCTGGCACTAGTAAAGGCATTACCTACAACTCCTAGCTCTACTAAAGGCATTAAATACAGCTCCTAGTTCTACTAAAGACAGTAAGTACAGCTCCTGGCACTATTAAAGGCATTAACTACAACTCCTATCTCTACTAATGGCATTAAATACAGCTCCTAGCACTATTAAAGGCATTAACTACAACTCCTAGATCTACAAAAGGTATTAAATACAGCTCTAAGCATTACTAAAGGCATTAAATACAACTCCTAACTCTACTACAGCCATTAAATATAGCTCCTTGCACTACTTGTTGTTGTTGTTGTATCTTTCGGCTTTGCCCGGTTAGGGGTCGCCACAGCGGAACTCCAGTCCGCTAATGATTGGCAGTAGATTTTTACGTACCGGCTTGCCAGGCCTGACGCACAACCTTCAATGAAGGTACGCCCATTTATGCATGTCTCCACACAGAAGACGCTTTAGCTGAGAATCGAACAGGACAATGTCTTACTGTGAGGCAACAATGCTACCGCAGCACCACCACCGCAGCTTAAATACAGCTTTTAGCACTATTAAAGGCATTAACTACGACTCCTAGCTCTACTAAATACATTAAATACAGTCCCAAGCACTATTAAAGGCATTAAATACAGTGCCTAGCTCTACTAAAGGTATTAAATGCAGTTCCTAGCACTACTAAAGACATTAAATACAGATCCTAGCTCTACTAAAGGTATTAAATACAGGTCCCAGTTCTACTAAAGGCTTTAAATACAGTTTCTATTACTACTAAAGGCATAAAATACAGGTCCTAACACTACTAAACACATTAAATACAGCTCCTAGCTCTACTAAAGACATTAAGTACAGCTCCTAGCACTATTAAAGGCATTAACTACAACTCCTAGATCTACTAAAGGTATTAAATACAGCTCCAAGCACTACTAAAGGCATTAAATACAACTCCTAGCTCTACTGCAGGCATTAAATATAGCTCCTTGCAATACTAATGGCATTAAATACAGATTTTAGCACTATTAAGGGCATTAACTACAACTCCTAGCTCTACTAAATACATTAAATACAGTCCCTAGCACTATTAAAGGCATTAAATACAGTTCCTAGCTCTACTAAATACATTAAATACATTTCCTAGCACTAATAAAGGCATTAAATACAGTACCTAGCACTATTAAAGGCATTAAATACAGTTCCTAGCTCTGCTAAATACATTAAATACAGTTCCAAGCACTATTAAAGGCATTAAATACAGTTCCTAGCTCTGCTAAATACATTAAATACAGTTCCTAGCACTATTAAAGGCATTAAATACAGTTCATAGCTCTACTAAAGGTATTAAATACAATTCCTAGCACTACTAAAGACATTAAATACAGATCCTAGCTCTACTAAAGGTATTAAATACAGGTCCCAGCTCTACTAAAGGCATTAAATACAGTTTCTATTACTACTAAAGGCATTAAATACAGCTCCTAGCACTACTAAACACATTAAATAAAGCTCCTAGCTCTACTAAAGACATTAAATACAGCTCCTAGCACTGTTAAAGGCATTAACTACAACTCCTAGCTCTACTAAAGCCATTAACTACAACTCCTAGCACTACTAAAGGTATTAAATACAGTTCCTAGTACTACTAAAAGCATTAAATGTAACTCCTAGCTCTACTACAGGCATTACATACAGCTCCTAGCTCTACTAAGCACATTAAATACAGATCCTAGAACTACTAAAGGCCTTAACTACAACTCCGAGCTCTCCTAAAGGTGGTAAATACAATTCCTAGCACTACTAAAGGCATTAAATGCAGCTCCTAGCTCTACTAAACACAATAAATACAGATCCTAGCAGTATTAAAGGCATTAACTACAACTGCTTGCTCTACTAAACACATTAAATACACCTCCAAGCACTATTAAAGGCATTACCTACAACTCGTAGCACTACTAAAGGCATTAAATACAGCTCCTAGCACTATTAAAGGCATTAACTACAACTCCTAGCTCTACTAAAGGTATTAAATACAGCTCCTAGCATTATTAAAGGCATTAAATACAGCTCCTAGCTCTACTAAAGGTATTAAATACAACTCCTAGCATGCCTAAAGGCATTAAATACAGCTCCTAGCTCTACAAAAGACATTAAATACAGCTCCTAGCACTATTAAAGACATTAACTACAACTCCTAGCTCTACTAAAGGTATTAAATACAACTCCTAACAATCCTAAAAGCATTAAATACAGGTCCCAGCTCTACTAAAGACATCAAATACAGCTCCTAGCACCATTAAAGGCATTAACTACAACTCCTAGCACTACTAAAGGCATTAAATACAGTTTTTAGCACTAAGGCATTAAATGCAACTCCTAACTCTACTAAAGGTATTAAATACAACTCCTAGCACTCCTAAAGGCATTAAATACAGCTCCTAGCTTTACAAAAGACATTAAATACAGCCCCTAGCACTATTAAAGGCATTAACTAAAACTCCTAGCTCTACTTAAGGCATTAAATACAGCTCCTAGCACTACTAAAGGCATTCAATACAGCTCCTTGCACTATTAAAGGCATTAACTACAACTTCTAGCTCTACTAAAGGTATTAAATAGAGCTCCTAGCACTATTAAAGGCATTAAATACAGCTCCTAGCTCTACTAAAGACATTAAATACAGCTCCTAGCATGATTAAAGGCATTAAATACACCTCATAGCACTATTAAAGATATTAACTACAACTCCTAGGTCTGCTAAAGGCATTAAATACAGTTTTTAGCACTAAGGCATTAAATGCAACTCCTAGTTCTTCTAAAGGCATTAAATATAACTTCTAGAACTCCTAAAGGCATTAAATACAGCTCCTAGCTCTAGTAAACACTTTAAATACAGCTCCTAGCACTATTAAAGGCATTAACTACAACTCCTAGCTCTACTAACGGCATTAAATACAGCTCCTAGTTCTACTAAAGACAGTAAGTACAGCTCCTGGCACTAGTAAAGGCATTACCTACAACTCCTAGCTCTACTAAAGGCATTAAATACAGCTCCTGGTTCTACTAAAGACAGTAAGTACAGCTCCTGGCACTAGTAAAGGCATTACCTACAACTCCTATCTCTACTAATGGCATTAAATACAGCTCCTAGCACTATTAAAGGCATTAACTACAACTCCTAGATCTACAAAAGGTATTAAATACAGCTCTAAGCATTACTAAAGGCATTAAATACAACTCCTAACTCTACTACAGCCATTAAATATAGCTCCTTGCACTACTTGTTGTTGTTGTATCTTTCGGCTTTTCCCGGTTAGGGGTCGCCACAGCGGAACTCCAGTCCGCTAATGATTGGCAGTAGATTTTTACATACCGACTTGCCATGCCTGACGCACAACCTTCAATGAAGGTACGCCCATTTATGCATGTCTCCACACAGAAGACGCTTTAGCTGAGAATCGAACAGGGCAATGTCTTACTGTGAGGCAACAATGCTACCGCAGCACCACCACCGCAGCTTAAATACAGCTTTTAGCACTATTAAGGGCATTAACTACGACTCCTAGCTCTACTAAATACATTAAATACAGTCCCAAGCACTATTAAAGGCATTAAATACAGTGCCTAGCTCTACTAAAGGTATTAAATGCAGTTCCTAGCACTACTAAAGACATTAAATACAGATCCTAGCTCTACTAAAGGTATTAAATACAGGTCCCAGTTCAACTAAAGGCTTTAAATACAGTTTCTATTACTACTAAAGACATAAAATACAGCTCCTAACACTACTAAACACATTAAATACAGCTCCTAGCTCTACTAAAGACATTAAGTACAGCTCCTAGCACTATTAAAGGCATTAACTACAACTCCTAGATCTACTAAAGGTATTAAATGCAGCTCCAAGCACTACTAAAGGCATTAAATACAGCACCTTGCAATACTAATGGCATTAAATACAGCTTTTAGCACTATTAAGGGCATTAACTACAACTCCTAGCTCTACTAAATACATTAAATACAGTCCCTAGCACTATTAAAGGCATTAAATACAGTTCCTAGCTCTACTAAATACATTAAATACATTTCCTAGCACTAATAAAGGCATTAAATACAGTACCTAGCACTATTAAAGGCATTAAATACAGTTCCTAGCTCTGCTAAATACATTAAATACAGTTCCAAGCACTATTAAAGGCATTAAATACAGTTCCTAGCTCTGCTAAATACATTAAATACAGTTCCTAGCACTATTAAAGGCATTAAATACAGTTCATAGCTCTACTAAAGGTATTAAATACAATTCCTAGCACTACTAAAGACATTAAATACAGATCCTAGCTCTACTAAAGGTATTAAATACAGGTCCCAGCTCTACTAAAGGCATTAAATACAGTTTCTATTACTACTAAAGGCATTAAATACAGCTCCTAGCACTACTAAACACATTAAATAAAGCTCCTAGCTCTACTAAAGACATTAAATACAGCTCCTAGCACTGTTAAAGGCATTAACTACAACTCCTAGATCTACTAAAGGTATTAAATACAGCTCCAAGCACTACTAAAGGCAATAAATACAACTCCAAGCTTTACTGCAGGCATTAAATATAGCTCCTTGCAATACTAATGGCATTAAATACAGCTTTTAGCACTATTAAGGGCATTAACTACAACTCCTAGCTCTACTAAATACATTAAATACAGTCCCTAGCACTATTAAAGGCATTAACTACAACTCCTAGCTCTACTAAATACATTAAATACAGTCCCTAGCACTATTAAAGGCATTAAATACAGTTCCTAGCTCTACTAAATACATTAAATACATTTCCTAGCACTATTAAAGGCATTAAATACAGTTCCTAGCTCTACTAAATACATTAAATACATTTCCTAGCACTATTAAAGGCATTAAATACAGTACCTAGCACTATTAAAGGCATTAAATACAGTACCTAGCACTATTAAAGGCATTAAAAACAGTTCCTAGCTCTACTAAAGGTATTAAATACAGTTCCTAGCACTACTAAAGACATTAAATACAGGTCCCAGCTCTACTAAAGGCTTTAAATACAGTTTCTATTACTACTAAAGGTATTAAACACAGCTCCTAACACTACTAAACACATTAAATACAGCTCCTAGCTGTAGTAAAGACATTAAGTACAGCTCCTAGCACTATTAAAGTTATTAACTACAACTCCTAGCTCTACTAAAGGCATTAACTACAATTCCTATCTCTACTAATGGCATTAAATACAGCTCCTAGCACTATTAAAGGCATTAACTACAACTCCTAGATCTACAAAAGATATTAAATACAGCTCTAAGCTTTACTAAAGGTATTAAATACAGTTCCTAGCACTACTAAAGACATTAAATACAGGTCCCAGCTCTACTAAAGGCATTAAATACAGTTTCTATTACTACTAAAGGTATTAAACACAGCTCCTAACACTACTAAACACATTAAATACAGCTCCTAGCTGTAGTAAAGACATTAAGTACAGCTCCTAGCACTATTAAAGTTATTAACTACAACTCCTAGCTCTACTAAAGGCATTAACTACAATTCCTATCTCTACTAATGGCATTAAATACAGCTCCTAGCACTATTAAAGGCATTAACTACAACTCCTAGATCTACTAAAGTATTAAATACAGCTCCAAGCACTACTAAAGGCATTAAATACAACTCCTAGCTCTACTACAGGCATTAAATATAGCTCCTTGCACTACTAATGGCATTAAATACAACTTTTAGCACTATTAAGGGCATTAACTACAACTCCTAGCTCTACTAAATACATTAAATACAGTTCCTAGCATTATTAAAGGCATTGAATGCAGTTCCTAGCTCTACTAAACGTATTAAATGCAGTTCCTAGCTCTACAAAGTACATTTAATACAGTTCCTAGCACTATTAAAGGCGTTAGATATAGTTCCCAGCCCTACTAAATACATTAAATACAGTTCCTAGCATTATTAAAGGCATTAAATACAGTTCCTAGCTCTACTAAATACATTAAATACAGTTCCTAGCACTATTAAAGGCGTTAGATATAGTTCCTAGCCCTACTAAATACATTAAATACAGTTCCTAGCATTATTAAAGGCATTAAATACAGTTCCTAGCTCTACTAAATACATTAAATACAGTTCCTAGCACTAATAAAGGCATTAAATATAGTTCCTAGCTCTACTAAACGTATTAAATACAGTTCCTAGCACTACTAAAGACATTAAATACAGATCCTAGCTCTACTAAAGGTATTAAATACAGGTCCCAGCTCTACTAAAGGCATTAAATACAGTTTCTATTACTACTAAAGGCATTAAATACAGCTCCTAACACTACTAAACACATTAACTACAGCTCCTAGCTCTACTAAAGGCATTAAGTATAGCTCCTAGCACTATTAAAGGCATTAACTACAACTCCTAGCTCTACTAAAGGCATTAAATACAGCTCCTAGCACTACTAAAGGCATTAAATACTGCTCCTAGCACTATTAAAGGCATTAACTACAACTCCTAGATCTACTAAAGGTATTAAATACAGCTCCAAGCACTACTAAAGGCATTAACTACAACTCCTAGCTCTACTAAATACATTAAATACAGTCTCTAGCACTATTAAAGGCATTAAATACAGTTCCTAACTCTACTAAAGGTATTAAATGCAGTTCCTAGCACTACTAAAGACTTTAAAATACAGATCCTAGCTCTACTAAAGGTATTAAATACAGGTCCCAGCTATACTAAAGGCTTTAAATACAGTTTATATTATTACTAAAGGCATTAAATACAGCTCCTAACACTACTAAACGCATTAAATACAGCTCCTAGCTCTGCTAAAGACATTAAGTACAGCTTCTAGCACTACTAAAGGTATTAAATACAGCTCCAAGCACTATTAAAGGTATTAACTACAACTCCTAGCTCTACTAAAGGCATTAAATACAGGTCCTAGTTCTACTAAAGACATTAAGTACAACTCCTGGCACTATTAAAGGCATTAACTACAACTCCTAGCTCTACTAAAGGTATTAAATACGTCTCCAAGCACTACTAAAGGCATTAAATACAACTCCTAGCTCTACTACAGGCATTAAATATAGCTCCTTGCACTACTAATGGCATTAAATACAGCTTTTAGCACTATTAAGGGCATTAACTACAACTCCTAGCTCTACTAAATACATTAAATACAGTCCCTAGCACTATTAAAGGCATTAAATACAGTTCCTAGCTCTACAAAATACATTAAATACAGTTCCTAGCACTATTAAAGGCATTAAGTATAGTTCTTAGCTCTACTAAATACATTAAATACAGTTCCTAGCACTACTAAATACATTAAATACAGTTCCTAGCACTATTAAAGGCATTAAATCTAGTTCCTAGCTCTACTAAATACATTAAATATAGTTCCTAGCACTATTAAAGGCATTACATATAGTTCCTAGCTCTACTAAATACATTAAATACAGTTCCTAGCACTATTAAAGGCATTAAATACAGTTCCTAGCACTATTAAAGGCATTAAATATAGTTCCTAGCTCTACTAAATACATTAAATACAGCTCCTAGCACTACTAAATACATTAAATACAGTCCCTAACACTATTAAAGGCATTAAATACAGTTCCTAGATCTACTAAATACATTAAATACAGTTCCTAGCATTATTAAAGGCATTAAATACAGCTCCTAGCACTACTAATGACATTAAATACAGATCCTAGCTCTACTAAAGGTATTAAATACAGCTGCTAGCAGTACTAAAGACATTAAATACAGATCTTAGCTCTACTAAAGGTATTAAATACAGGTCCCAGCTCTACTAAAGGCTTTAAATACAGCTCCTAACACTACTAAACACATTAAATACAGTTCCTAGCTCTACAAAAGACATTAAATACAGATCCTAGCTCTACTAAAGGTATTAAATACAGCTCCTAGCACTATTAAAGGTATTAACTAGAACTCCTAGCTCTACTAAAGGCATTAACTACAACTCTTAGCACTCCTAAAGGCATTAAATACAGTTCCTAGCACTACTAAACACATTAAATATAGCTCCTAGCACTACTAAACACATTAAATACAGATAAAACGCTGATTGAATAAAACGGAACAACAACATTTATTTCAAACATAAACTGAGCGCTTTCACCCACTTACACCTTGGGTTTCATCAGAGTTACATAAAAATCAGAGCAGCTACTTTATATATACGAGAAATAAGAACCAATCACCTTTCAATTCCAATAAACAATTTTTCAATTAAAACATCAATCAGTCATTTTTCATTACTAAAATAAATAAGATGTTGTTACTTGTATAAATATGTATTAAAAATATATATTAAAAAATGTATGTATATTTATGTTATATAAAAATGTATAAAATATAAAATATATACAATCTATAAGAATGTTCTTTCTTAGTTAAATTGAAATAAGAATAAGAATAAAAATAAAAATAAAACCAAATAGATAATTGACTAAATTCGAATGTACAAATATATTATAATTTCCATCTAATGAAATAGTAGTATACTAATTTTTTGGAGGGGAAGTAGGGAAGAACTTGACAATTTTATTGAACACTTAGAAGGTAGTACTACTTTTTTGAGATTCACACATAATATGAAGTATGACAGTTGTGAATTTCTGGATATAAAACTTTACAAAGTTGATAACAAATTAGATTCTACAATTTACCGTAAAAAAACTTTTTCGAACTCCTATTTGCATTTTGATAGCTGTCACCCTTACTTTCAGAAACGGAACTTAGTGAAAGGTCAAATGGTGAGGCTAGCAAGAATAATAAGTGATGATTTTGAATTTTTTAGAGAGATAACAAAATTGGTGAATATGTTCTTGGAAAGAGGATACCCAAGAAAATTAGTTGAGAATATGAGAGATGAAGTAAGTAACAAAAGAAAAGATATTTTCAAACCAATATTATTGTATGGCACACTTAACAAAAATGAACAGAAAAATCCCTCTATTAGAAAATCAGGAGCTTTTATATTACCTTACAGTAATAATATCAATTATTTTACTGACAGTATTAAGGAATGTTTTGAAAAAGTTTTTATCAACCAAACTGATATTTTGCAGTATATAGGTAGTACGACTTCAATAGTTTTTAGTAAAGGAAAAAATTAAAAAAATTATTTTGAAAGTCAAACTCTATTCAGAAATTCTATGATGAGAAAATGTGGTTTTTGTAGGTGTTGCAGATTCATTAACGATGGGCCATATGTTACAATACAGGGGTACAACAGGACCCTAAGATGCCCAGGACATGTAAACTGTAACACAAAATTGGTTGTATATTTAGCTACATGTCTCTCATGTTCTGCATTCTATATAGGGAAAACTAAAAGGAAACTAAAGGATAGAATAGCAGAACATAATAGGGACATTAAAAATAAGAAAACCACCAATTCTCTATATACACATAGTATAAAATGTAAAGAATTTAAGAGATTTTTGTTCTTCGCTATTGATAGGGTACCTGATAATAATAATAATAGTGAAGGTGATGTAAACACACTACTTGAGACAAAAGAATGTTTGTGGCAGCTGAGGTTGAATGCCTGCACAAAACTAGGATCAAATGAACACACATCAATTACTAGTTATTTAAAAATGAAATCATATATTATATAGATATTATATATAAACTACTATTTCATTAGATGGAAATTATAATATATTTGTACATTCGAATTTAGTCAATTATCTATTTGGTTTTATTTTTATTTTTATTCTTATTCTTATTTCAATTTAACTAAGAAAGAACATTCTTATAGATTGTATGTATTTTATATTTTATACATTTGTATATAACATAAATATACATATATTTTTTAATATATACTTTTAATATATATTTATACAAGTAACAACATCTTATTTATTTTAGTAATGAAAAATGACTGATTGATGTTTTAATTGAAAAATTGTTTATTGGAATTGAAAGGTGATTGGTTCTTATTTCTTATTTCTCGTATATATAAAGTAGCTGCTCTGATTTTTATGTAACTCTGATGAAACCCATGGTGTAAGTGGGTGAAAGCGCTCAGTTTATGTTTGAAATAAATGTTGTTGGTCCGTTTTATTCAATCAGCGTTTTACTTTTTTCCTTATTACTAGTTTCCGTGTCTAGTTTAATTTACAACATTAAATACAGATCCTAGCTCTACTAAAGGCATTAAATACAGATCCTAGCTGCTACAGTAAATGAAGATATTTTCAGAATTTTTAAAAATGGTAGAAATGAAGAGACAACTGGACATAGGACAGCATAGGGAATAAACAACAACATAATCCTTCATCTGACCTTTGAAAGAGTTTTATTTTGATGGTTTATTTGACATTTGCGTGCAGTAAACAGAACCGTGGAAGACTCCACAGTGTTCTCTTGCTGCATTTAGCTGCTGCACTTCTTAAGATCTCAGTACTAAAGAGCAGTAGTTTTTAATTAAAACAAAACACAACCTTTACAAATGAATTTTATAAAGACAGTTAAAATGATGATACGTTTCATAGGCAGAAAAGCAATGCAGTTAAGACTTTGGTGAATTTTTAACATAAAAGTCCTTACTTTGAATGCTTAGTTCTGAAATATAGATGAGAATTAGCTATAAAATTATTTTGCACTTTACTTTTAATTTTCTTCCTTACTTCCCAATATCCTTATCTCATAACAGTTATCCCATCAAATGTTCCCCACTGTAAGTTGATATAGAATTAACTGAAAGAAAATGTAACCAAGTTGTACTGTTTACACAGTAACAGCATAGCTATACCTGTAGCACATCTTTTTTCTGTCTGCATTAATTTAAATGCCCCAACTGGTAAAAACACAAAAAAAAAAAAAAAAAAAAAAAAAAAAAAAAAAAAAACACAGCTGGCTAGATCCAATATATTGAAATAAAAGAAGCATTTTTCTTTTATTTGGATATATTGGATCTATCCAGCCATGTTTGTCTCGTACTGTTTTTAATCTTACTTGTACCACTGAGACAACTTAATTCTTGTAGTGCTAGGATTTATTTAGACTATTCATTTAAATGTAACTAGATTTTTACAATCCCCTGCTGAATCTAGGAGTGGTATTCTTTGATCTACCAACCTTTCAATAAAGAATATTGTTTGCTACTCTAAACGTGAATCAGTAACTATTTATTTATTTCAATGTATTAGCCAGAATATATAGGCTGATAAAAGACCAACTTTAATGTCACCACGGAGAGAAGAAATTAAAGATAAAGAAACAAAAACATATATATATATATATATATATATATATATATATATATATATATATATATATATATATATATATATATATATATATATATATATATATATATATATATATATATATATATATGTGTGTGTGTGTGTGTGTGTATATATATATATATATATATATATATATATATATATATATATATATGGTAATTATGATGAATATACAATATAAACAGAAGCAGTCGATATATACTATATGGAGAGGATTAGTTGTAAAAGTGTAGGAACATAAAAAGAACATATGTGTGTGTTTGTAAATAGAAATACACATACCATTATGTACAGTACAGTCAGAGTAACTCTTGCATTAGCTGCATGTGACATCATACAGACATGTCTATATCACAATGTTGCCAATTCACATAGTCAGTGTCAAAAACACTGAGACCACAATGTCGAACATCAAAAACTGAAACAGTCAAAACCACTGTATTTTGCAGAGAAGCAAGCCCCTTTCCTCCACCCTAATTATTATACATACTGATTCTAGGACTGCACTACAACTGGGAAATGCCAAAACCCCACTCCCTACTGTACCATTGTCTCAGAGACAGTCCAGTTTTCAATATTCCTGTGGTTCAACTTTGTGGTCTCGATGTTTTTGGTATCAATTATGTGAGAGGTCAACATTCTGAATGGAAACTCATAAAAACTTGTTAGAAGGCAGACTGATGAAAAAGAGAAAGATTCTGTTAGGCAATATGTCCACAGTGGTGGCATTTGCATGAAGCATTATCATGACGATAATGCTTTAGTCCTGCTTGGAATTTTGGGTAAAGGGATATTTCTTTTACATTGTCAGGAGTAGATTCTTATGCTTTAGGACCTAGTAAGGAGAAGCAATGATCTGTGCATTGTAATTTAGTTTTTGGAGCCTGTAGGGTAGGACGTGGACGTCTTTGACTTCTGAGATGGCAGAAAGAGAGCAAACTGTGTGGCTATGTTGGAGTTCGAAAATTTGAGAGTATAAGACCAAGTCAGATCTTTGACTGGAAGCAGTTTTGTTTAGTGTAGTGTTGTGTACTACATTTCATGGTTTGGGGAATGTGTGATAAACCTGTGGATTCTGTTGGTGATTGAATCATTGTGGAATTTTTTTTTTTGAGGTGTATGGCATTAGTGTGAGTCTGGGTCTACCTAATAATACTGAAGACTCATGTCAAATTACAGAAGATCAAGATGATAATAGCAAAAATCCTGTTCATCAAAACCAGAAAAGAACGAAACCCAAAATATTGAACTAGATAAGTTACCAGATGTCTGGTTATCACTTAAACGAACATATCTCTGGTTACAGACAGCCTATACTAAGTAAGTATCAACAGTTTGGAATGGAGATTGCGGTACAGTGAAGCTCTGGAAATTTACCCTTTTCTCACTGTAGTGCAATCTCGGAGTTTGTATATATAATTTGTGAGGGGCTTGCCCCCCTGCAAAACTACTGATACTTATGTAATGTAGGCTGTCTGTAACTGGAGATGTGTTCTTTTAAGTGCAGACTGGTAACATGTCTAGTTTGATGTTCCGGGTTTTGTTCTTTTTCAGTTTCGATGAACAGGATTTTTGCTATTATCACCTCAATCTTCTGTAATTCGACTATATGGGTCTTCAATATTATGAAGAAGATCCATGAGTCCATATTCTATTTGAGCTAGTAGAATTGTTTTCCTATGGCTATTCTGGAGCACAAGGAAAGAAAGGGGAAGATTGTATTGGCCCAGAAGAGTATTGGGCTAATGATCTCAATGTACAGGCTGAAGTTAAGGGATGGCCCTAGCTAAATTCTTTATGTATTTAAATGAAGAGCAATTTGCTAATGCAATGTTATTGTGAGCTCAGATTAGTAACTGTAAGAGGGGATAGTTTTGACTTGGTTTTTGTTGTTGAGCCAAGTGTTAAGGGTAAGAAAGGTAGCCTATAGTTCTTTCTAAAGGGTTATGAATTTTTTAGAGTGGAATTGGACTGTGATCTACTACATTAAAAGCTTTGGCCAGGTCAATAAACATAGCACTAGTAAGTTCCCTTTTGTCCATACCTAAGAGAATTTGGTCTGTGAGGATCAAAATAGCTGTTAGCGTGTTGTGATCTCACCAGAATCCATGCTGTATGGATCTCAGGAGGTTGTACACAGTGATGTGGGAATAATCTGTGTGTAGACTAGCTTCTCTGTGATTTTAGCTAGGATGGATGCAGAAGAAACAGGCACCACATCCATTCGAGTATAAGTTGGACAATTGGATGAGGAACAGGATATCCCTGATTTGGCACCTATGTCTAATTTGGGTCTATGTCAGATGATTGAGTTTTCAGAAACTCAAAATTCATACAGTTGAGACCATATGACTGAGTTTCTGAAAACTAGAACATCACAAAAAAAAAAAAAAAAAGAAAAACACAAAAATCTACCTTTTTATGTCTTTGCTGGGGGCAAGCCATGCCCCAACTCTGAGACTGGACTATAGTGAGGAAAAGCATAAATTTCCCAATCTGCACTGTAATGCAATCTCCATTCAAAGCTTTGGGTTTTCAAAAACGCGATCATATGGTTTCGACCATGTGAATTTTAAGTTTCTGAAAACTTGATCAACTGATAGGGACCCATCTAATGGAGACAGGCAGCCTGTAAATGGTTTATCTCCCAGGCCCCTGCTTGTAAATGTTTCATCTCCCAAGCCCCTGCTTACACTTATCAAGGATAACAGAACTTGTCAGAGATTTGGGATGCACGGGTAAGCTTATATTAGCGTATATTATTATTGCATTTTTAGAGTATTTTAACTGCAAACATTCTTTACATTTAGTACATGTATACATTTTCATTGTATACTTGTATTTTACGAAGTGTGACATACTTATAATGTCATGTTTAATGAGATATTACTGTGGTATGACTTTAAAGATTTGAAACTATGTTGGCGCCTAAAAAGGCATTTAAGCGTCTGAGGGTAATTGTTCAGAGAGTTCTGATGAAACCCTGTGACAATGGGTGAAAGCGTTTAACTCACTTTCAATTTTTGTTTCGTTTGTATTTTTGTTTTGTTCGTGCTTTGGTTATAAAATAAAATTAGTGGTATTCACAATTTTACTTTGGTCGGTGTTTGTTTGGTTAATGTTTTGAACTAACTCATTGGGCACTTATAGGTGTTTTCGCAGTATTTATTTACGTAGTAATCCTTTTACGTGTATTATAAGCTTAAAAAGGCCAGTGTGGTCTTTAGCCTAATAAACACCTATGAACCTATGGATACTGGATGGCAGTGAGAGAGTTTGTAGGGGTTGTTTTGGTTTTTGGTGGTGCTAACTATTGCTACTTTCCATATACTGTAGGTGGCATGGTGCTTTCTGTTAGGCATAGGTTAAATATGTGTTAGAGGTGCAATAGCATATTCTCTGCAATAACAGATAAACCAGGATATAGACAATTTGTGCCTGGGAAACTGTGAATTTTTAATTGTTTGTGGCGAGGTTATATTTCTTTGCTTTTTTTAAAAATAAGAAACATTTTATTGAATTATCACTTATGACATAGGCAATCATACATTTATATAAATGAAAACAAACCATATTGACCTATTTACAGCTGCAAACATTATACATCACTTATAATCTTCGATCCAGTCATTGTCCATCAAATATTACAAAGCTCATTCAATTCCTGCCTTCCCTTAAACCTCATTCGTCCTCCAAAACATTATTCTTCATGTATTGTTCCCACAATTCCCATTTTTCTATGTAATTTGTTCGTACCCTTTCTAAGGATCCTGCTTCCAGTTCTTTTATCTCTTTTACTATATTCACTACTTTTAGTACAGTTGCTTTAGACTTTCCACTTTCTAACGATTGTTTTTTTGACTGCTACCGGAATTAAACTCAGCAAATACTTACTGTGTCTAGGCTATTCCGTTTCTGTGTCACAGCTGAAAAATATAATATTCTTAGTTACACCAGTTTCTTTGATTGTATGCACATGAAATTAGGGAAGCTCAGGAGGACTCACTAATGGCTGAGTGTAGTATCAGAACGTTACTAAATTCTGAGAATAAATTAGGTGGATAGAAAGTGCTCAAAGCCTGTTGACTTATTTTTGTAACTGTTTAGGGGCACTGATTAGTGAGATTTGTTGTGCTGTCATCACTTGCTTTTTATGGCATCATGAATTGCTTGGAAAGATTTCTTTGTTGGGTAAAATGTTTTCAAGTTTGAGGGTTCAGGGTAGCTTTCCAATTATGCTATGCTACCCCCCCCCCCAATTATCAGTGGTGATTTTAGCTCAGGGGTGAAACAGTCACTCTTCTTTGGCATGTAAAGCCTAGATAGTGTTGAAAGTAGTGATTGTTAATGTGTTTATGGTGATGATGTTGTCCAAAAGATGATACTGTAATGAATCACCTTCCCTAATCTTGCAGTACAAGATATTTAATGTATCACAGAAACCAGACCTCCATGTACCCATGCAGTTTTTTTTTTTTTTAGTTTGGATTACTGCTTTCAATTCATTTCAAAGGGATAGAATACTGTTGTTTGTTTACTGAACTGGAATTTATACAGATTGACTTTTATGAATGCACTACTTGGTGGTTTTCCAGTGAAAAGGCTGAGCTTCCTTAACCTTGCCTTATTTGCCAAATTCTCTGTTTCCTTCCCCATCCTAGCTAATTTCTTCTCTAACCTCTCTGGTGTTGTACTGCTCAGTTTCCTGCAAGACCCCAGAACTGCATAAAGTATTCAAGCAGTTGCCAGACCAATGCCTGACACAGGGGTTTATCACCATACTACAGACTGCATCCTCTAGATATACACACCAGCATTTGATTTGTCTATGCTGCTGTCTTTCACATTGAGCTTGTTCTTTAGGCTTTCCTGCTATTATAACTCCCACATCCTTTCTCTCTTATTAACTTTTATCCTGACTTCTCCAGCCATGTGTTTTACTCCTAGATTTTATTCACAAGGTTCAACATCATATACTTGGATAGACAGAAGTGAAGCTGCCCCCTGTCAGATGATGGCTCCTGTCATCTCCTAAGGTCCCTTTTCTGGCTACTCTCCTCCAACATCTTCATCAGCTCAGGCATCATCCACAAAGATACTGATCCAGATTTCGATGTTCAGTACAAAGTCACAGGCAAATACGTTAAACAGTGTTGGGTCTATGGCCCACCCATGCAAGACATCATTTGTCACTCTCTGCCCTTAGATATGTCCCTCTAAACTATTTTTAATTCATGTTTATTCATTGACAACAGCAAATCAAACTCTATGAAAAACATCTTTATCAAAAAAACAAACTAAAAAGCCACCAGGGACCCTCATGTAGGGAGAGACTCCCACACTTCCCTTATCAAGTTATACAAACCAACAGTAGGAAAAAAGATCACCGTTAAAGATCACTGAAGTGGTTTTCAGTGAATTTGAGTCACAAGTTCAGCACTCACTAAATGTATTTAGTAACTCGATTGGCTTCCACTATTTTTTATCTAACTATTTCCCTATCAGTCCACACAATTGGCACTGCATGCCAACCCTTCTCAGGTCTGCAATAAATTCTGATTAAAAAGCTTAGCTGAAATCTACACAAAATCATTCACAGAGCTACATCTGTCAATTTCCTTTCAAAACAGTACTGCTGTCAGCTTCCTTTGACAGACCTACCTATGTCAGCCTCCTTTTTGCTAGAGTCACATGACTAGGTCATGTGAATCTGACACGATCTATGTGGTATGTATCCATAATGGCTGCTTCCATGATGTCAGTGTCATTTACTCTCCTGAACCGATTCATGCCTCTTCCTCAATCTCTGCAGACAATCATGACATTTGTTTACCCCAAACCATCAGGACAACCACCCTCTTACGATCAAACTGAATGATTTAGTCAGGGTGTTTACCAAAACCTCTACAATCCTTCTAGGTATAATCTCTGGTATCTTAACTGATCCTATCACTACATATTCTTTCAACCCTTGCAATATCTTATATCCTTATTTGCATATACTCCCCTTGGCTTTTGACGTGTTTTCTCAGAGTGATAACCTCCCTTCCATTCTTTGGTGGGCACTAATATGGCGCTTCTCTTCCATTCTTTGGTGGGCACTAATATGGGACAACTTTTAAGAATATTTTCTTGATCCTTGGACCCTTTATATTCTTGTACCTATCAACATAGTTGGCCACTTTCCCACTGTACCCTCTTCTGTTCTCCTATAGACCTGAAGGTCTTCCTTTTCTTTTAAACAACTTTATTGATTATCACTTGTGACACAGGCAGATTTACATTTATATAAAAGTAAGAAAACCATATTAACAAGTTCACATTTACAAACATTATAATTCACATCTGTTGGTATATATATCATATAAGCTAAACAACATTACATAAATTATTCAGTTTCTGCAATATCACGCAATATTTTATATGCTCTGCTAATTATTCCTTTTTTAACAGCAGCTTCTATTCTAGATTCAACAAGTGCAGGTCTTTGATTTAGGATACCCCTATCTCTTTCTCTTTGTCTATACTCTGAAATCAATCCCTGATAGGAAGGCAATCACTAACCTGAAATCTCAGGGCCTTCTTTTTCTTAATTTCTGTTTCTAACCTACTGTAGACTGGATCCAATAAGGGCCTGATTCAAGGATACCACATGAGTCCTGACTATCTGACTATGCAGCATTGTATCTTCCCAGTCAATAGGAATTGCTTGAATATTTTTTTACTGCAACATTATACAGAATACATTTTAATGTAAACAAGCCATAGAATTGAGTTTCAGACCTATAATTATCACTTGCTTTGCAGAAACAAAAATAAACCTTTTAACACCAATCATGTCCATCCCCACCAAAAGAAAAGGATCACATGAGAAATTAACAATATGGAAATTAAATATATACAATCAGTTTATTTTCTCCTCTTTGGGGCTTGGAAATAAATACTGAATTCATATATATTTTTTTCAATCAAACTTTTAAAAAATGTTTTAACATAAGAGATTTAGTTTGCTTATGCATTAAATTATCTTTATGACCCATCCACATGCTAACCTTGTTAGAAGTTATTGTAAAATTTATACATACTAGTCACTCACTCACTAACTCAAATTTCTTCAACCCAAGATGTATCTTTCTTGGATGTCCTTTTCACAAAATCCACTGGCCAGCGTCAACTTCTTCTTCATGTAGTTTTCTAATACAGTTAATGATGAACATGGTACTCAATGGCTTCTACAGAGGGAAACAAACCAGTCGTTGCTTCGTTAACACACTGTACCACATGGTGAGCTGACATAAAGGGAGGAAGAACAGCAATTATCCATTGTTTTAATCTTGTAAAATATAAGGTAACATGCAAAATGTCTCTTCTAATTAATAAAAGTCACACACACTAGCAGTCTGAATAACAGCATTTAGTCTCTTTGGCACAGGCCATGTCTTGGGCCATCAGATTGCTTGAATACAGCCTGCAATTCAGTTAAAAAAATAGATTTGCAGTAACCACAAAATTCCTTATCAATTTTATTTCTACTTGTACGTTATACTAGCTTGCCTTTTTATGTTTAAAACCATTAATTGTGAATTTGTAGTTAATGGAACTTGTTTCCTTTACCACTCCTGTAATTTATGCAGTTTCCAGATTTCACCAGGACTGGTAAGGCATTGTTCTGGGGAAACCTTCCTCTTCCTCACTACTGAGAAGAACAAACCAGCAACTTCCAGCACTAATGCTACTTGGGTTAATACTCAAAGCCAGACCCCCAGTAACAGAGGCAGAGTCCCCATACATGCAGGCCATTAAACTCGAGTATTAGATTTTTAACAAGTTAGAGTTAATCATAGTGAAATCTTAACAATGCCTAAGAATTGGTTATTCTTAAAATATTTCAGTAGTGGCTAGTTACTTTGTTGTTTTATTGAATATGCACATTCTATTAATATGGAATCATCTCCACAATTCATTCATTCACTCATTCATTCATTTTCTGATTACTCACATAATCCATTTCAGGGTCAAAGGGAAGAAGAGCCTGTCCTGGTATTCACTGTATATACAGCACAAAAAAGCAGCCCTGGACAGAACACCAGTTTATTGTAGGAGGACACAGACAAACACTCATGCATGACACACACAATTCTATGCAATGAGGAATCTCTTTAATTCACCTACAGCATATCTCTGTGATATGGGAGGAAACCACAGCAAAACTGAAAGCCCACATGGACCCAGAGCTAATGTGTAGACTCAGCATAGAAGCCACAGCAGCAAAGAACCAAGCTGAAAATGAGACAATAACATTAACTGCTGTGCCACAAAACTACTCGTGGATATTCTCCTATGATCATAGGATCATAGCAAGTAACTAGACGACTAGCCCTGAGCCCCTTATAAGCCTAGCCAATAAATTAGCCCATGTTCCCACAAGTCAGCGCCTGATGCCGCTGATCTGTTTAGTAATCCTGCTAAAATATCCATATATTTATATCCTTTGGGTTACATTCATTTTCATCTTTGCTGTAATATGTCTGTAGAAAACATAGGGATGCCTCTGAAGAATTATTCCAGCATATTCTGTGCGTCACCCTTAATTTTTCCTCTGCAATGAAAACTTTTTGCCACTTCAAGTAGGGTACGTATATTGCCACTATAATTATAGCTATTGGGATTATAGCCTATTGTCTCCTGTCAGGAAAAGGCTGACATTGTCAGCTGACTTCATCAGGTACACTGCCTCCTCTGCATTAGAGTGACAGATTGTATTCATTACTTCTGTTCATAATCAGAATTGATATGTAGAATGTGCCTGGTGCTGGAATCTGAAATAAATTAATTTTATTTGTCACTGCTATTGCTTTATTTTACAGTCTGCAATTTTCAGCAGAATTATTTTACAAATGCTGATCTACAAGAAATTGTATTGTTCCAGTTTTAATTAAGTGTGCTTCAAATGAATTTATGTCTCCTGAGGCAGGTTGCAAGCTGGATTGATGGCAGACGTTCAGTTTTTTTTTAGTCTGCTTAGACAAAATAATGATGACAGAAGCTCAAAAAGTTGTTCTTAAATTCCCTTATAGATCCACACTGAAGTATACTTTTTATTACTTCATTGTCTCATGCAGGCAATATTTGAATGTTTCTTTTTCTGTTAGGATGTTAAGGCAAAATTGGTTTCTATACATTTATTTCAATAGCTCAGTTGTCTCACAGTTTAACTCAGAAGTTTAGGATTATTAATGGGTCCTTATTGGAAGTTCAAGACTCAATAACGTGAGTCCTAAAACCAAGAAAATTTAAGTGTGATATAACATAAGTAACAGCAAACTCTGAAAGTCACTGATACACACTTAAAGTTGTTTTTGCAAGGAAGCAGGCCCCCCTGCATCACTGATGGGGGAGGGGTTACGCCCTACATCTCCACAGCTTACATATACTAAATCTGAGATGACTGTAAATCAAAGAAGGGGGAAGTTCTAGGATACAGCAATCTTATACTTAGTACATATTTTTTTCATAACTGCACTTAAATTCATATTAGTTTCAGCAACTGGAAGCATGGTCCCTGACTATACAAAGCCAACCTGTTATGAGCATTATCCCATAAAGTCCACTTGAACCTCTAAACAAGTAATTTAGGCACTTAGGGGTTGCCCCTAAAAATACAAAATATGCATTTGGAAATTTGTTACATTCTCATCATCTTTAATGGATAAATTATATATTTACAATATTTAGGGTAACTAACAATCAGCAGTCCTAAAAGGCTATTAATGATGTAGTCTAGTAAGTAATATTTGATACTTCTTCAGTCTCTCGTTAAAAGTATAATTAACTCCTCAAAATTATCAAGTTTTACTGCTTAAAGAGAAAAAATACTTCTAAGGTATTCTGAAACAGGAACAGTATGAATTGGTCAACATGCATTTGGAAGACAAACAGTTTCACTTACACTGACCTGACTGACGACTGCTGAAGCTAACATCATTTTCTGTGCTGCAGTCTTAATGTTTAACAACATTTAAGTTTTGATGTTTAAAAGCACTCACGTTTTGAAGGTGAAGGCAAAGTTGAGTTTAGTGATTCATAAATAACCATTTTAAACAACTTGAAGCAGCTTATGTCAAGTTAAATAAATCTCATTCTTTAATGAAAAAATGGTTTGTAATTTCAAGTACACAGTTCTTTAAAATTGTTTTGTTCAACAGGCCAATTCAAATTAAATATATCTAAAAAATATTTGAAGTTGTCCTTTTTATTACTGATTTATCTCAGCATCTTCAAAAACTAAAAGAAATACTTTCTCATGATAAAGGTTCAACAGGCTTTTCAAAAAAAAATTCAAAATGAAGATGCACAAAAATAGTTAAAATATAAAAATAAACACATTTAAAGTTATTTAAGAATTACCTCTACTTACTATGAACATTATGCCATGAATGGATAAAGAAGAGAAGATATACAGAACATTAATTGCTACAAAAGACAATCCTGTGATCCCAGCTGCAAAAATTTTACTCATTCATTCCATAACAGTAGAAGAAAGGGGTCTAAAGTCGAACTCTGAAAAAACTGAATGCTCTTAAATTGACAAAAATATCTGAAACCACAGGAAGTCGAACGTACGGAACAGCGATTTTTTTTCCCAGGGGAAAAAAAAATAAATCACACAACATAAAGTGGGGGACTTCACCCCACACCACCCCTACTTAAACATACCAACTCTGAGATCACACCACAGTGGAGGAAATGGCAAAGTCCCAACAATGGCCCAGCAATTTTTTTTTTCCTTGGGAAAAAAATTCGTTGTTCCGGCCGTTCGACTTTCTGTGGCTTTGCATATTTGGTGTCGATATAAGAGCATTCGCTCTTTTCAGGCTTCGACTTTGTGATATAGACCCAAAGAAAGTTATTGTTTACTGCCTATGTACTTCCTGACAATCCAGAGCCTTTTCTGAAAAAAAAAAAAGTTATAAAAGAATTTCCCTAACAAATACTAAAACATCCTGTAAATGAGCAAATGTTGTTATATGAGTACAGACATTAATAGTGATCAACACTAGCCTTTGCAATTACAATATTCAATACACTCCATCTTTTACATCAATATTATACTACAAAAAATTCCAAGCCAGTGTTTTTTTCTACTGATTCTCACCGTTAACAAAATATTATTGATATCCCTGGTGTAGTGCACCCTACATGAACAGTACCAAACCTTTGTTCTGCCTTCCAATAGAATATTTCATAACACCTCCACTCGATAATCTGTAACTCCTTCCAGTCCAAAACCATAGAAGTGAAAATATGCAAAAAGGTGACAAACTGGTTAGACTAATGCCTTCAAAGCATTGCTCTTTAGGAAATGTCTAACAGCTAGACTTATTGGGATATGCAGCAAGGGACTCCTTGATATAATATATGAAGCACAGACCAAAATGTAAGAAAAATCAGAGATGTTCTGCAAAACTCTGGACAGTTGAAAGGTATGGCTTCTAGTATTATTATTGGTCATTCAGCAGCTAACCATACCTTTCAAGTGCCCAGAGTTTTGCAGAACATTCCTGACTGTTCTCATATTTTGATTTGTCCCTATTAAAATCTTTCATTTTCTGGTAAGTCAGTTAGACTTTCTGTCAGTCAATATTGCCTGACATTAGAGTCTCATACAGCCCACTATACAGCCCACTATACAGCTGGTCACTTCTCTGTTGCTTTCCTTTCCCTGCACTTATATACAGTGTAAGCATCAGAATGTAAGTGCCATATGCATACACAATACATCCGAAATCAACAGAGGAAGTAGAACACTAAATTATTTTGTAAATAATGTCATTGTACAATAGCAATAATCCATGACTAGGTGTAAGGTATGACAAGATTTTGGGCTTCACTCACATGATAAAATAACACCAACCATGGGTAAATCCTGTGATACCCACACACTAGTCATGGATTATTCCTCTGTCAGTGATGCATAATGGATGCAATCAACGTGGACCTTTTCTTTTTGTATGAACCCCCGGAGTTTATTTCCATTACCACTCCTGCAGCTTAGTGCAGTTCTCCAGTCTCCACCATCTGCCAAGGCAGAGTTTTGAAGAAGCCTTCCTCTTCCTCAGCACTGAGAAGAACAATCCAGCTTCTTCCTGAACTAATGTTACGTGGTCTAATACTCAAACCAGACCCCAGTACCTAAGGCAGAAGACATGTCCCCATACATACAAGCCATAAAACCTGATTATTACTATTATTTTTTGTTATAATTGGAGTTAATCATCATGAAATTTTAATAATTTCTGAGAACTGGGTATTTTTAAAACATTTTAGTTTTGAGTACTGTTACATAAAGACAAACAGCTGCTGCCACCACTGACTATCCAAAATTACGCACTGAATGTAGATGAACTGTTAGGAGCTGTTTCTATCCCATAATACTACTTGCACTTTATTTGCCATACCTGCCATTGTACCCCCTTTGGTAATCTTATTCTTTGTTACCCTACAGCCCTTTCTGAAGCTGGCTGCTGTCCTTGCTGCCCCTAATTAAGCCATCATCCATAAAGATATTGTAAGAAAGTATGTAGATTAGTTTCTTAAAATGCCATCTGTGTCAGCATATAAATAACAGCATACAGTTTTGGATTGTGTTGTCTGAGATAAGCCAGTGCTAGAAAAGTCATGTTATGTTGATATGTTGCTACTTCCATACACAGGCAGGTTTTATAGGTTTACATCAAGAGTAAAAATAAGAAAACTATCTTTATAGGTGGTGTTATTAAAAGCTCCATGATATTAATATTAATATATCATGTTAAAGCTGTTTGTGATCTAGCTAATAAAAGAAGTGCGTGTTAATTATAGCATGAGTTAATACGTTATTTTAGATTTTGGGGTTGTCATATGATGTGACAGATTTTGGAAGCGTTCCATGTTTGTAACAAATAATCATAGGCTGGCATTTTGTTCCTGAATAACTAAACAAGAATCTTTAATTTTCCTGTCTCTTTAGCCTGCTTTTTTGTTTGCCTATTTAGAGAGAGATTCATTTAGGGGGAGGGTTTCTGCCAGTAACTGGATTTTCTAAAAGTGCTCCGCAGCACCAATTCATGTCTGGACTCAGAATCGGAGAATCACCAGCATGTGCAATGAATGAAGCCATGCTGTCAGCAAGAGATCCCTGGCGATGCAGTACTACCACATGTCCCTGCAGAGTAACAATCCATGAGAGTCAGCAAGAAGATCGCTGGTGATGCAGTATTACCACATGTCCCTGCAGAGTAACAATCCATGAGAGTCAGCAAGAAGATCCCTGGCGATGCAGTACTACCACATGTCCCTGCAGAGTAACAATCCATGAGAGTCAGCAAGAAGATCCCTGGCGATGCAATACTACCACATGTCCCTGCAGAGTAACAATCCATGAGAGTCAGCAAGAAGATCCCTGGTGATGCAGTACTACCACATGTCCCTGCAGAGTAACAATCCATGAGAGTCAGCAAGAAGATCCCTGACAATGCAGTACTACCACATGTCCCTGAAGAGTAACAATCCATGAGAGGCTTATAAATAAGGGCTACAGAGAACCATCACTTTCAAGTAATCAGACCAGTTCTGTCAGACAATTTACGCAATAACTGACATGAGGGCCCATGCGGAAGGAAACAGTCACACATAATAGGAGCAGGAGAGTACCGGAATGAAACATAGGTACTGGCAGAGGACTTAGCAGGAGATTCATACAAAAAACAACAAACAAACATGATGAACATTAACATGAACTATCAAAAGTCACCTGGAAGATTCCCAGGCCCCATATCGCTTGAGCTGTCACTTAGACCAATGAATGTTATTCCCATCTTGGCTATATCTTTAGAAATGCTAAAATAAACCACCTTAGTGAAATGTCTGAATTAATAAAATCTATAACTTAAGAAAAAAGAGCTAATTAAAGCCTATAATAAACCAGAGTCTACATACATTAAATACTCTGTAAAAAAATCAGAAAAAAATCTGAAAGTTACAGTAAGGAAGATCAAAACAGAACAAAACTAAAATTAAAATCCAAATCTGCGTACTCACTGAAGTTAAAAATATCACCTCTAAGCACAGTTGTTATTAGCATCCATCAAACACATGACTGCATGAGCCCCTGATTATCTTCCCGCTTATGAGGATCCCCACATGCAACAGCCGCAGGTTTCTCCATCTCCTCCGTTCATAGCTCGGAATCTCCTGGACATTTCCACATGTGTGTGATGTCAGCGCATGATTGCAATCTTTTTTTTTCCGTTTTTTTTTTTTTTTTTTTTTTTTTACTTCCTGTAAGCTGCACTGAAAGCAAGGGACCTGATTGGCTGCAGCAGTCAGGGAAGTATGTATGCAGAATGTACTGATATTTTAAGGAATGCTAATGCAAACCCTGTTATTCTAATATCTTTCTAAGTTTATCATAGCAATGTTTTCAACAAACCCTGATGTTATGCCTTTGTTCTGCAGTTTTTTTTTAGCTTTGTAATTATGCTGAGTGGCTAGGAGGTTGGTACGGGCTGTGAAAATGTTGCACAATGTCCAGATGTTTGGTATTTTTGGTCTGTTCTTTATTACAAATGTGGGGTCACACAACATATGCTACTGTGAAATTTTATCCTAGCATGATTATTAGTTCATAAGCCCAATATTTTAAATCCCTAATGTAATGTTTTTGTCTGGTGGTGTTTTTGCTTCATCCAGATTTATTATAGCAATGTTGAACACTATCACTTATGTTACTACTTTGTTCTACAGTTATTTTTGGCTTTCTCTAGAATTGTTAAGCTAAGCTAATAGGTTAGCAGAGGGGTAGTCATGCTAGAATGCTACAATGCTGCACAATGTTTTGTTCTGCAGTTATTTTTGGCTTTATCTAGAATTGTTAAATTGATATATTAGGAGAGGGGTAGTGCTGCTAGAATGCTGCACAATGTTTAAATGTTTGCCTGGTAATTTTGGTCTGCTGCTCATCAAAAACTGGGTTCATGCAGCGCAATATTCCTGCAAAATCTGTTCTAGCATATTTTAGTTTATAAGCACATTCTTTTAAATCCCTAATGTTATCCCTCTGTCTCGTTTTTTTTTTTTCATTTGTGTTTACTTTGTCTAGAATTATTTTGCTGAAACACTGGGGATTGTGAGAATTCTGCAGAATGTACTTATGTTTTAATGCATGTAAATACAAACCCTGCTATTCTAGTATCTTTCTGAGTTTATCATAGCAATGTTTTAAATTATCCCTGATGTTCTGCATTTGTTCTGCAATTATTTTTAACTTTGTCTACTAGAAATACTATGATGAGAGGTGGGGGGGGGGGGGTAAGAATGTTGTAGAATGTTTGCCTGATATTTTTGGTCTGTTCCTCATTCACAAAATGATTATGCAGCACAATGTTGAAGGCTGAAACTACTAGAAAAACAGACGTCATATCCTCCACATAATGCATGGTACACTCCCTGGCTTTATGCTTTTGTTCACAGTTCTTGTGCTAAGGGGGTTTGTGGGAACGTCTGTCTCCCAATGTTTGATTGGCACGTCTGCGTCCCTCACAAATGAGGTTTTCAACAAGGCCATGATTTTACTTCTTTGTTCTGCCAATGATTTTGGTTTGTTCAAAAGTGTGTGCCAAGAGATTTAGCTGTAGTGGGTAAGTTTATGAAAATGTTGCACATGTTATACAGTGCTTGTCACTGGGATACTGCATTCCTGAATTTTGGCTGGTTAATGATTAAAGTGGAAAGTGTTTTTTGCTCCATAACTTTTTTCTTGCCTCATACTTTGGTGCGACTTTCTACCTAACCATTTGTTCTTTCATACTTTAGTCACATGTTCAGAAAACTTGTAATAGCAATATTTTAAGTCTTTTTGGGCCTCTTCACATGTTTGCAGGGGATGAAAGGGACAGAATGTTGTAGAATACGCTTAGATTCACCTCCAGTGTTTGGCATTTGACTTAAAACTGTGACTTGGGCCTTTCTCATTCAGTTTTTTGCCTTCTGGTCACAGTCATTCTTCAGTCATTCTGCCTGCAAAACAACAGTAACTGATGTCAATAGAAGTCATTATGCAATATATATTTTGTAATACACTTCATTTGTGCCTATTGCCTGCATTACAGATCTTTTTGTCTACTGGTCACTGTTACTCTGCTGTTTTTCTGCCTGTGGTACAATAGTAACAGATGCCAAAAGGAATTCTGTAATACATTTCAGTTGTACCTATTGTATAGTTTGTCCTTATGAATAGTGTTCAGTATTGATTGCTCATTCATTTGTGCCTGCAGTCATACTAGTATGACTTTTTAGAACCTAATCCATTTTTCTGGTTTATATGCCTGCACTGCAGTTCTTTTGCCTACTGGACCTAGTTTCTCTTCAGTACTGCCTACAGCACAAGATTGAATCAACTGCTGACTTCTTGTTGGGTGTGCATAGCACCATGGATTGTGTAGCTCTTAGTTGACGTGGTGTCATAACTCTCAACCATACCATATTCCTTGGTATTTTTTGGTTCTGATGGCAAAAGAATGGGGTGCTATGAATTTCCAAGTGGCCCCTTCAGTTCCCGGTATTTTTTTTTTCAATCTTTCTTTATTTTTATTTACAAGTTTTTAAATTATTGCTGATGTCATCACACATTGCCAGCATATCCCACAATGTCATCAGCTTGCAGGGCTGATGTGCATGTCTGCATGATGACATCAGCAGCTTCATGAGGAGAATCTGGGACAGTACAGTTTGAATGGCACTGGTTGGCTGTGGAATTAATAGTGGCAGCAAAGCAGCGAGTGCTGAGTGGAGCGAGTCTGCCCTGTGTGTGTGTACAATTTAAGTTCTGCAGCAGCAGAGCCCGCCCATGTCCGCACACAGTGGCAGGAATCAGGAGGATAAGAAAATGTACTTGCTCCAGTCGCAGTGACGCCTCTACCTCCTCCTCCTCCAGATACGTTAAACTTAAAAGTTAAAAGTAAAAAAGAATTAACAAAAAAAACATGTATCCATTACCTAATAAAAACTGCAACAAAGGAATTCAGCAATCTGCTGCAGTGCACACTTTTTGTTAAGCAGAATAGTTAACTTAGCGCTTGGCCGTTTGCCACTTTCATTTGTGCCATGTATGTGTGCGAAACTGTGAATGTGAGGCAATCGTACAGTAGCTGCTGTTAGCTGGAACCTGGACAGTTCATATGGCTTTTGTTTTAAATGAAAATGATTTGCTCATTCTTGTACTTGACTTGTAGCTCGAGTATCAAATCCTTATACCAGGAAGCAGGCAGGACAGGAACTGAAATGTTATGTACGAATGATTCACTTTTCAAACAACAGTATTTAGCATAATATTGGTTGAAAAAACCTGAAAAGATAAACTGCATATGCTGTAACCCAGCCAGAATCATAGGAACAGGTACCCTAGTGGGCAGCAGTTATCCAAGGGCACAGACCATTTCTGAACAACAAGCCCCGAACCCACCCATTCTTGGAATCGGATACATAAACATGAAATTGCTGATGACCAGAGCATTGATGTAAGCAGACCTTTAAGCAGCTCATTAAATACTGCATGCACTGAAAAGTCTCCTAACATATGTCTGTCTGTACACAGAACAAATATGTCAATGTTTAGTGTAAACCAAGTTATCGGAAGCACTCACAAAAAACAGTAATCCAAAAACAAGAGTGCAGATAGCTTGGAGAGATAAAAAACGAACTTGCCAAACTTTGAAAGTTAATAATTTATTCCAAACAACAGTTGCCAAAGAAACACATAAACGCCTTCTATCCCACGCTGCGTTTTTGTCCACATTTATTGGACTTCATCATAATGTTTAGTGTAAGTTACTAATGTATTTATCAAGTGTTGCCAACTATACAACAGCCCTCCAAATAGATTGCGATTTTCTAGGTATTTCAGTTTCTCCAGGCACTTTGATTTATAGGTAGATGGCATAGCACACTGACGATACAGAGATCTCCTAACCTGTAGCGACAAGGAGCAGCGTTCCAGCAGGTACCGTTCAGATCCGTCTAGATTTAGTGCAAGATGCTTAACTATTCTAAAGTGCATGCTGGGCTGCGTGAAACGGTGAAACTATAGTACTTAAAACTGAAGATGAATGATGGAAAGAATGTCTTTGTTGTTATTGTTGCTTTCATTAATGAGGAAGATTCTTGGAAGTACATAGGCTATGAAGCTGTCTGTCAAAAACAGACTAAATATATATATATACAGTTACACACCCTTGTGTTATAGTAACTGGTTATTAAAAAGATAGCACACGCAATTTTATTAGAAATTTTACATTTTTTTTCTTAAGCATACATTGCTATGTTAAACATTAAACTGTTCAAGATCCAAGCTGTCAGCTGGCAGACAGATTCAGTGTGCTGTATTAGCTTTATTCTTTTTTGTTAGTTAAAAATGCTCTCTTTAATAAGTGGCTTTGAAATACAGGGTTGTTGTAAGCATACTGTTTTTACAATATGTCACTCAGAATAATAGTTGTCCCTTTATCATTCTGAAGTTTGCATGAATCCTGTTGTTGTTATCACATAAGGTAAATGCGGTACTGTAGATTTAAAAGGCAGCTACCAATGAATCCTGTTGTTATCACATAAGGTAAATGTGGTACTGTAGATTTAAGAGGCAGCTACCAATGAATCCTGTTGTTATCACATAAGGTAAATGCGGTACTGTAGATTTAAGAGGCAGCTACCAATGAATCCTGTTGTTATCACATAAGGTAAATGCGGTACTGTAGATTTAAGAGGCAGCTACCAATGAATCCTGTTGTTGTTATCACATAAGGTAAATGCGGTACTGTAGATTTAAGAGGCAGCTACCAATGAATCCTGTTGTTATCACATAAGGTAAATGCGGTACTGTAGATTTAAGAGGCAGCTACCAATGAATCCTGTTGTTATCACATAAGGTAAATGCGGTACTGTAGATTTAAGAGGCAGCTACCAATGAATCCTGTTGTTATCACATAAGGTAAATGCGGTACTGTAGATTTAAGAGGCAGCTACCAATGAATCCTGTTGTTATCACATAAGGTAAATGCGTACTGTAGATTTAAGAGGCAGCTACCAATGAATCCTGTTGTTATCACATAAGGTAAATGTGGTACTGTAGATTTAAGAGGCAGCTACCAATGAATCCTGTTGTTATCACATAAGGTAAATGCGGTACTGTAGATTTAAGAGGCAGCTACCAATGAATCCTGTTGTTGTTATCACATAAGGTAAATGCGGTACTGTAGATTTAAGAGGCAGCTACCAATGAATCCTGTTGTTATCACATAAGGTAAATGCGGTACTGTAGATTTAAGAGGCAGCTACCAATGAATCCTGTTGTTATCACATAAGGTAAATGCGGTACTGTAGATTTAAGAGGCAGCTACCAATGAATCCTGTTGTTATCACATAAGGTAAATGCGGTACTGTAGATTTAAGAGGCAGCAACCAAACTAACTGGCATAATGACTGCCCTGTACAGATGACATGTAGGTTCGAATTTAAAAGTGGTCATTTATGAATGGTAATAACGTGATTTGGTAGCACTTAATAAAGAAAGTCCCAAAAGCATGTGGAGTTCCAGTATATGTGAGTGTGTGTGTGTGTGTGTGTGTGTGTGTGTGTGTGTGTGTGTCTGTGTGTAATTTTTACATGTTTTACCTAGCTTTTTGCAACAAAGTAGTTCTATCATAAGGAGATAATTGACCTAAAGGGATGTTATTGAAACCAGATCGTAAAGGATAACATGCAGGCATCCAAACATGCCTTCTGTTTTTTATAAATCACTGAGTATCAGGTAGTAAAATAATTCAAGGTTGCCACCTTTTCAAATGCCCAAAGTGAGACTTTTTTTTGTAAAAATGTGAGATTTTGCAGGACAAAACATACCCACAGCCAGTGCAAAGGACAGAACTTCAGTTTTTTGCCAAACTAAAAGCTTATTTTTGTAGCATTTGAGTTCATTATGCTATTCCATATAATATTTATGTGTTCCAGATACAAACTATCTGTTTTATACAACTATTAAAGAAAACTTAAGAAATATATTTGTCTTGAAATCTCAGGGCATTTGCCATTTGTTAGTTTTTTTCACAGGACACAACTGCCCAAACTGGGACTGTCACTCGCAAAGAGGGACAGGTGGTAACCCTAAAATAATTGGGATTATCTAAAAAAAACTAATTTGAGAAAGTTCATTTTTTGTTACATTTTCTCTATAAATATTTAAATGGAATAAAGTTTGGTCTAAGTAAGCTATAGTTTCATTCTTTATAGCATGGTCTCTCTCAGAATATGCTCTAAATACATAAACCTACTGCCTTTCATTTGGTCAAAACATTGTATTAAATTGGTTCATTTGCAAATACAGTTTGGCTTATAGGGCATTTCTTTTCAAAAACAGAAGCCTTATCATTCTTTCTTTCTTACCTGCTTTCTTTCTTCTTATTTGTTTCCTGGATTGCAAGGAATCTGAAGCTGATGATGTAAGTTAGTGCCCCATTTTCCCATTATAATTTAGTGTCCTGTATCATTATTGTATTTTTGAACAGTTACTGTTTGCTCACAAGTGTTCATAATTAAGAGTTCTGACTTATTTTCATGTTGCCAAAACTTGACAGATATCCACATAAACTAGCCTTTGTGTGAACAAACTTAAGGCGTTTCGGCAAATGATAGCAGATGAAGTAACACATAAAGTGAAATATGATATTAACTACTAAGATTGTGATCCTAGTGTATATCCGGGGAAGAATGTTATGCTTAAGCAGATATTAGACTATAATTATGTCGTTGAAATGAAGCCATCACATTGTGATGTGTGCAATTTGGAAAAACTGTCTAAAAATTGTTTATTTCTGGATGTAGTTAATTGTACAAAAAAGGATAGTGATGCAAAGCATAGCTGAACACTGCATAGAGCCAGGCCAGTCGTGGTTCACTGATTTATTAGTATAAGATGTCTGCTGTTTGCTTTCCTGGTTGCCTTCTACAAGGTCAGAGACGCAGTTAATTTTATTTTTAATAAAAGAAAACTGTATTTTAGTTTTACACAAATTCAAAGTTTTACACAAGTTCAGATGTTAATATAAATAAAATCATTTTGTTCCGGTTATATTTTGTGTTATTTAATATTAGTGTAGAAGCAGTTAATTTTATTTTTATAAAAGAAAATTGTATTTTAATTTTACACAAGTTCAAAGTTTGACAAAAGTTCAAATGTTACTATAAATAAAACACTATTATGCAACAACCCCCCATTAATATTCAAAAACGTGCACGCTGATTGGTCAGCGTGCACGTTGTAAATCAGAGTTATAATAATGGAAAAAGGTCCGGTCACCCGGATTTTTTCCATTACTATAACTCTTTTTTTACAGCAACGGAGAACGCAAGATCTCCATTGCTTCACACTGTCTCGCTATGTTAAACGAGTTTAACATAGTGAGACAGCTTTAAAAAAAGCAACAGAGAATCTCTGTTGCTTTTTTTAAAGCTGTCTCGCTGTGTTAAACTCCTTTAGCATAGCGAGACAGTTTGTAAAAAGCAACGGAGATCTTGCTTTCTCCGTTGCTTTTGCCCACAGCTCTGATGTACTGCGTAGGCATATGCATGCGCAGTACATCAGAACTGCCCCAGAATACCAGACAGCTGCGGAAGGGTAGCAAGGAGGCATTATACAATGCCATTATTTTTCTTAAATAATGTCATTGTATAATAGCAATAACCCCCTTCTGGGTGTGGGTAAAGCTGGATTTACCCACGTTTGGCTTTGTTTGGCCACTCGGACTTCGCCCTCGTGACCAAACCACACCAACCGTGAGTAAATCCAGCATTACCCACACCCAGGCGTGGGTTATTGCTATATTGTTCTGGTTATATTTTCTGTTTAATATATTGTCTGTTCTTCAATTTGCGTTTAAAAGTTGGTCTCCCACAATTCCATTGGAGTGTGTGGATTACATAATTACGTATGCAAATTTTATGTTAATCAGTATACAGATTTTTGGCCAGTTGTATCTACTTTTCATGGGCCTTTGTCCAGATTTTTGATGATTCCAGGTTGAGAGGTATGCTTGGTGTGACAGCTTCAGTTTTTCTGCTTAACTCAAATGCATTTCTTGCAGTGATCAGGCCTTAACACTGCTGCCATTATGTGTGCCATTAAGATACAAAAGTCAGTTAACATGAAAATTGACATTTTACAAAACCCATCTTTCATATCAAGATGTAGTGCTACCTGGTTATAGACCAAATGTTTGGGGTTATTTCCTGTCATTATGACTTTTTATAGTAGTAGGAATGCAATAGAGCAGAGGATGCTTGGAAAGTAATGCACAAAAGTGACGTACAGTAAGTAATTGTATTGTGTAAGCAGAGGAAGCAAGTGATAGTATGTTAAGGGAAAGGTTGTACGTTTGTAGCTTACGACTACAGTTAAGATACTTATTGCTTATACTGGTTGGCTAACTTGGAGTTTGGATTTCACATATTGTGGCAATGGGCACCTCAAAGTTGAGGGTTTTCCTCAGTGGGTAAATCTGATGGGTAACATTCCACTATTGTCATATGGGAGTTTTTTCTGTATGATCTGGAAAATACCATCATCCTCAGAATGTGTTCAGACTGCTAACATTTGTCAAACTTTCAGCTGACATTATGCAGTCTGGGTAGGTCAAAGAAAGTGGTGTAACATGTACCTGAAGTGCAGTGCTTTTTACTAACAGTATGAAAAAAGGACCGGATTTCTGCATGTGCAGCAATTCTGCTTTACTTCCACTCCCAGTTAGAAATGAAGCTACATATTTGTCAGGAGTAGCAGAAAGAAAGCTTCAGCAGCAGTGCAATAAGGATGTGAAGAGACAGAGTTTCATTAAGAAGTTTTTCTGTGGGTCATCAGAGAAAAGGAGATTCAGCAAACAGTCTGCCTTCAGGACAACACAGTGGTTCTGCATTACAGCCTACCCACTGTGAGGCCGGTATCCTTAGCACTCCGTTGTGGCTGCACCACAAGCTACCTTCTATGGTCCTACAACCAATACCAAAGGAGAAAGTATGTCAACAAATGCAGATTTAACTTTAGAAGTGCTGCCAGGATCACCAGAGTTTGATACAGAGCAACATAATTCTGTAGTGACAACAGATGTGGCTTGTGACTTGCAGGGAGTGGCAGGTGTATCATTTGAGGATCTAGGAACTTGGCCAAACTTGATATTGGCATGGATCTGTGCAAGTGGTGTTGCCACAGTTCTAAGTCAATGAGCAGAAAACAAGATTTACATCAAAGAACTATTTTTATATGCTGCTGATGAGAAGACTATAAAACACACCTGGTCAACATATTGAGTCTCAAAATATGCACTGTTTTGCTTTGCATGCCGATTATTTAGACATTCTAACCATCTTCTCCAGTCAGGTGGTTACAGAGCATGGAGATAGATGTCTAAAGTTGTACACAGCGATGACTGAGTGTCCCAGCATGCATGATGAAGTGGAAGGAAATGGAAAACAGAATAAAGAGTTGGCAGATAATGGATAATAGATGATAAGCAGTGGTTGAAAAAGAGAAACCTCACTGGAGTGGTGCATTAGAACACATTATAGCTATTGTCCTATACTAGATGGAATGGAACTTGGCATTCCATGGTACAAGTGATGCCCTGTGGCAATGGCAATTTCTTAGGCCAAGTACAGCTTTGGCCCAGTTTGATTCTGTCATGGCTGAACATTTGCATCATATTAGGAATAAAAAAGTAATGAATTATTTATCTTTGGAAGGACATTCAGAATGAAATTATCCAGCTGACTGCAAATGCTGTTTTAAGAACCATTCTAGGAAAGGTGAAGGATGCCAGGTACTTCTCTGCATGCCAGACATCAGCAGTCAAGAGCAAATGAGTGTAGTAGTTAGTTATATGGAGATTTCAAGGACTGCAGCCATAGGTGAGGACCACTTTCTGAGATTTGGCCTGTGAATGATACAACTGGGGCAGGGCATACAGAAGCACTTCTTCAAACTTTGCAAAATCATCAACTGGACCCTAAATGAATGTCGAGGACAAGGATACGACGATGGCAGCAACATGAAGGGGAAACAAGGTGGAGTGCAGGCCCAGATAAACAGATGACTTCAAGGGCTTTTTATGTGCTGTGTGCCTGCCATAATTTAAATCTTATAGTTAGTGATGGAGTACATTCATCACTGCAGGCGGTGTGTTTTTTTTGGCTGTCTGCAGAACATTTACATACTGTGTTCAGCACCAACAAACTGATAGCAGATCTTATAATGACACATAAACATAACTGTGAAACCACTGTCTGAGACTTGCTGGGAATGCAGGGCTCTGTCAAGGCAGTCCTATTTAAGTTGAATGGAGCTGTGTTAGCATTATAGGAGACAGGTGAAGGTTTACATACCAGTGATGCCACAACATATCAATAAGTAAGGGGACTGTGCTCAGAACCTATGTCATATCAATTCATTGTATGTCTGCTGGTTTGATATAATGTGCTGGCAGAGGAAAATCATGCAAGCAAAGTTCTGCAGTGTCCATTGGTTAATATTTGTACATGTGTCAAAGTGGTGGTGTCAACGAAGGACTTGCTGAAGAATTACAGAGAGACGTGATTTTAATATGCCATGGGTGAAGTCTCCATGATAGCAGAAGAACTGGATGTTGGCACCATAATTCAAGAAAATAGGCAGAGGAAAGTAAAGCACTTCTTTGACTATGAAGGAGAAGATGAGACTGTACAGGATCCAATTGTAAAACTACGTGTAGAATTCTTCAATGTGCTGCTGGACACAACAATTCAATCATTTCCTGACCAGTTTGAGCAGCTTTCAGAGTTTGATAAGAACTTTGGATTTTTATCAAATATTAAAGCCTTGAGTGACGTTGCAGAAGACACATTGCTCCAACACTGCAAGGCTCTGAAAGAGCAACTGACTGACAGGATAAGTGGCCACTGTGACATTGATGGGCTGACATTTGACACGAACTGAAAAGCCTTTCTCGAATGATTAATAATGAATCATCACCACTGACTGTTAAATTTCCTCATTCACAACCACTTGCAAGACATCTATATAAATACTTATGTTTCACTGCGCATTTATTTGACTGCACCTGTTACAGTGGCTACTGCAGAATGCAGCTTTTCTAAACTGAAACTCATAAATACATACCTACATTCATCAATGAGTCAGGAGAGACTTAGACTTAGCTGTGCTCTCAACTCAGCATGAAGTGGGACAAAGTTTATCACATGGCAGCTTCATTGAAGAGTTTGTCCGGAAGAAAAGTGGTAAGATCCCAGTAAAACTCTAGGAATCTCCTCATATTTCCTTTCCAGTAATCTTTTATAATGCTGTAGGGCAGTGAATTTCAGGTAACACCTCAGCCTGGCTTCTCTAATATTATGCTGGGCATTCACTGATTTTACTTACTCCAGCAGGTAGGACCAAGTAGGACAAGGAAGATGAAACATAGCAGGATTTGTTGAGGCAATGGCAGCTAGGAGTGGCAGGACTCGTCAGGAAGACAGGACAGTTGGGAGTGGCAGAGCTCATTGTGACGCCAGGACAAAAGCACTGGAAGAACAAGTTGCTCATGGCACTAAACGTGACAGCAATCAGAAAAGGGGAGGAGCTTAATGCATAGTGAAGATAAATAGCATTGTAGTGTCTGTCATCTGTGCGCTTTTTGACTTCACCTGTTTCTCTTTGGGTTTGAGTCTGTCTGCCTCAGTCTCAGTAATCCCCATGGCTTTCTGCTGTATGCCTAGTGTGTTTCTTTGGGTTTAAGACTGTCTGCCTCAGTCTCCATAATTCCTGCGGCTTTCTCCTGTATGCCATTTGTGTTTCTTTGGGTTTGAGTCTGTCCACCTCAGAGTCTACAATCCCCATGGCTTTCTCCTGCATGCCTTGTGTGTTTCTTTGGTTTGAGTCTGTCTCTCGCAGTTTCAGTAATCCCCATGACTTTTCCCCGTATGTCTTGTGTGTCTATAGTCTTTTCTGTGTCCCTCCCATGGCTGTCTTGTGTACCTCTGCAGTGTGACTGTTCTGCATGCCAGCAACTCTCTTTGTCTTGTGTGATGGGGTCAGTTTATCTAATGCTGCTTATGTGTTTCAGTCTTGCTATAGTGCTGGCATTATCTTATGTTTGGAAGTCTGTGTGTGGTGTCTCAGCCTTCGTCTTATGTGGGTCTCTGTTCAATCTTGCTATAGTTTTGTCCTGGTCTTGTTTGTCTCTGCCCTCTCTGGGTGGGTTCCTCTGCCCTGTGTATGGGAGTCTGTGTGAGTTTTCAGTCTTGCTGTAGTGCTGTCTTTGTCTTGTGCGTGTCTGTGTCCTGTGTGTGGGAGTCAGTATGGGTGTCTTTGTGTACCTCTGTGGGATTGGCTACCTGAATGTGGTACAGAGGCTTGTCGTAATGTAACAACATTGCTAGTAAATGCCAGTCAAGTCAGAGTGTGTGTGCACTTTTGTGACTGGCTACCTTGATGTAGTACAGTGGCTCGTCATAATGTAACATTGGTACTAAATGCCAGTCAGTATGTGTACCCTGGCACCTCAAGTCTTAATGGTCTGTATGTAGTGACAATATAGTGATCGTTAAATAAATGGTGCTGGATAAGCTTGACAGGCAAGGGGGTGTGACTGCAACATGGTCACACTTTATATTCTCCTGGGTAGGGCCACAACTCGAAACTTGCTTGGGGGATCCAAAAATGCTAGCACCAGCCCTGCCTCTAAGGGTCACAGCAATATACCCGCTTGCCTAATCAGCTGTGCCAAACACACCGTCTCTGTACCTCTCTTAAATCTTTTCAACTTAAGCATAGCTTCAGAGTATTTTCTTGATGTATGTAAAACAGATAGGGTTATGTTCCTCCATAAAGGGGGTGGGGTGGCTACCTCAGCTCCTAGGAACTGTAGACCAATATGCCTAACAAGCCTAATTTGCAAAGCCATGCAACATATTATATTTTATTTCCTAAGTTCCAATATAAAAAAATAATCTTATTGCTCTTTACCCACAGCAATATTATGATGATGTATATGTGGAGAGAATTTTTCCCAAATTCTGTGGGTGAGTGGTCTACAGTAAAATCATGAGGACGGCACAGGTCCAAAGGTCTGCAGCAAAGTCATGAGGAAGGCAGATGTCCAAAGGCCTCTAACAGGAGCTCTAAACATGAACCAACCAATCTACCAAAAAAAAAAAAAGGAAAACGGGTGAAAAGAAGAAGAAAACATAAAAGCCTCCACAGTCTACCAAAATAAATGTGTTAGATGGTTTATCCCAAGCGATAATCAGTGATGAAGATTACCACATAAGATGGGTGGAAAAGATTACCAAAGCCTCTGAGTAACTATTAACACTGGAAAATGGAAAGGCTCCCAGAAATGGAAGGAATAGGGCAAATGATAAGAGAGAAACCAAGAACAGAAAAGGATGGAGAATGGTTTCAGTGACAAAATATTGTTGGAGGTACATAACTGAAAGAAAAAGTTCGATACCACAAGAGGGAGAAGCGACCACTAAAACTTACTGCACTGGAACTTGTCCTGTACTGTTGTGACAACAAAGCTACATGCAACTTGTGGCTTGTGCTGTTTAAATAAAATTTAAATAAAATTGGAATCACTGTTGCATTATTATGATTCGGGTCTATATTATTTCAGGGAATGCTTAAAATAAGCTGTTTAATCAACCCAATAAAGTTGAAATCCCTAAACTACGAACACATGGAACAGCGATTTTTTTCCTAGGGAAAAAAATTGCTGGGTGGTGTTCGGGACTTTGTCATTTCCTCCACTGTAGTGTGATCCCAGAGTTGGTATATTTAAGTAGGGGGGGGCATAGCCCCCTACATTGGGCCATATGGCGGGCAAAGCTGTCCATTTTATATTTTATTTGTGTTTGGATTTTCTTTTCTTTTTCTTTTTTACAGATCAGCTTCAGAGTTAAGTCCTGCCCAAGCCAATTCCTCCACCACTCTCTGGGTACCCAATTATACTGAGTGAGTGAAGTTAATATTAATACAAATGGAAATGCTGACTAAACAGCAATGCTTTCAGGAGTGGCCAGAGTTATCACCAAATAAATATATGCAAATTCTCTCAAAGCTTAAATATTTTTCTAAAAGAACCAGCCACAACGAGAAGCTTAAATATATTTAATATTAGACCAGGAACTACAAATGGGGCAAACAATATAGATGCAGGATGCCAGAAACACAAGCCATTGTACGAATAAAGACTGGACACCTTTGAGGAACTGTGCAGTTATATGTTTTTTCAGAATAAGGTGAGGAGACAAAAACAAAAAGCACTAAGCCTGCACGAGTAAGGCAGCCACACATAAATTATTTGCAAACCACTCTGTCTCCCTGAGTATGCTTGAGTGCTGGTTTTCTTTTTGAAGTTTGTTATTTGTAAGGTAATATAGCTCCACAGACAAGCAGGGATGAGAACCCATTGAGAGTACTTGGATAACTTTTTTTTCCTTTTAATGTGGAATTTTGTGCTGTAGATTACCTAGATTAGATGTGGCTTATTCTATAGGCAAATATAACTGGCAGTAACAGTGAAGGCCACAAAAACAAAATCTTAATGATCCTGTAATATTATTTAATGGGCCAAAGAAGGTTCTCCATATGTCAAAGGGTAAGACTCCAGTGTTAAATGGCTTTTCTCTTCATTTTATTTTTACTGAAAAAATATTTTCAAAGTTGCTGGAAGTAATGACTCTGGGTGGCTGATCCTTCAACATTAAACTTTACACCAACATAGAAGGGTCATCTACTCTGAAAAATGCAAAGGTGGCTTAGGAGCACTCCATTTGCTTCTGTTATTGAGAAGTTTCAGTGCTGATAGCTGAATAAAAGTATTAGCCAGTGTTGCATATAACAGGATTTTTACATTCTTGAAAACCTTGATGGATGGAAGCCAGTTTGATGTAATCACCAATGGACAAAACCATTATGAGATTAACAAATCCAGTGATATAAAACCCAGTTCCATGGCAACAGAATTCTGGAGCCCTAACTGTGGCCCAGATAATCTGAGCTCATTGTGCAGTTGTCTGCTTTCCCATTCCAGAAGGGAGAGTTGAATTATTATTTATGTTTGGCACATGGCAATGGAGGTAGTGCTGAGACTGAACACAGCTTACACTGAAGAAGTAGGTAGCATTACTAAAATACATTAAAAATCAACACCTTGACATTATAAGAAAAACAGACATTTTATTTCTCTCGAGTCCAGTAAGATTCTATCTGCTAAATCTTTTAAACCATCCTTTAAAATATTTTTTTTGCAAAAATGTAAGTATCATTTTAGAGCTGTCATTTTGAAAGCACTCTTAGCTATTGGCTGAACTTTTAGTCAAATTTTATTTCACTGAATTTAAGATAAGTGGGATTGGGGAACAATGTTAATATGTTTGCTGTAACAAAAGATAAGTATATGTGGTTATGTGTGTGGGGGGTTACACTAAGAGTAAGGGATAGGAGAAGGGGACCATTGTGTTGGCTTGATTGGGTAGTGGTGTATTTAATATGTGTGCGTGTGTGTGTGTGTGTGTGTGTGTGTGTGTGTGTGTGTGTGTGTGTGTGTGTGTGTGTGCATGCGTGACTGTGTCTTATATAGTGGTACTGTCACAGAAAGTATGCTTAGTATCCTAATGCATATGGTTGGGGCTATAGGCTATGGCAAGGGGCACAAGTAAGGGGATGGAGGAGATTTTTGAGGGGTTAGTGTAATCAATTGGAAAAATAAATAGTTTTCCTTTTTCAACTGGTTTTGTTTATTGAAGAAATATGCTTTTGATCAAAGTTAAATTAGACAGTTTTGAAGATTAAATACATTCTGTCAGTATGTTTTGTAATATACTCTGTCCATCTGTTGCCTTTCAGCTACGCTCACCAACCCACTAATAGTAAAAACACTGTGGTCAGTGTTGAAGCCATGTTGTAGTATTTGTTACGCGATTTTAACTAGATTCATATTTGGGTTGGACTGAGTTTGGTAAGCTGCATGTTGCCTCATGTGTAACAGAGATCTGTTACTAATTTTACCTACTGTGTGCAGCATGTCAATTTATTTATTATCTTGAAATTGAGTGGGTTCTTTTCCTAACAAAGTTTCAGTTTACTCCTTACCATATCTACATATTCTTTAGCATAGCCAACATGATTTTCCACAGTCAGCAACATATACAGCAATATCTGCTTGTTTTATTATGCCAAAAGTTAAGAAGTCATCGGTATATTAACTGCATAACTGGTTTATTCTGAAGCTCTGAATGGTGTTATGCTTATTTTTTGGCCCTTCTTTATGTGGCAAAGAAGTAGACAGATTTCAAAAGAGGAAAACAAAGAAAAATTATTTAATATCATTCAAAAATTAGAAGAGTGTTCAAAGTTAGGCATTGCAGTTTCAAATTCTGCTAAAAAGCTTACATTTCTTAACACATGAAAATTTAGTTTAGAATTATTATTCAGTTTGTAAGTTCTGAAACATCTCTTCATTTTAGTTGAAAAAGAAGGGTATACTACCTAGTGAATTCTAAATGTTCTATTTCATCTTCTTAAATCTTCTTTATTTATCAAAGTAAAATCCTACTTGGATTTAGAGCAATTATTTTCTATTATGCTACTAATGCCGCGGTGGTACGGCAGTAGCGTTGTTACCTCACAGCAAGAGGTTCTCCCGTTCGATTCTCATCTGGGCTTGGGAGTGCCTTCTGTGTGGAGTCTGCATGTCCTCCCCGCGGTTGGGTAGCGTTAGAAAGACATGCGTGCGTAAATGGGCATGCCTTCGTCGAAGGTTGAGCGTCAAGCTGGCACCTCGGCATTTCATAAAAATCTGCAGCCAATCATTAGCGGACCGGAGTTCCGCTGTGGCGACCCCTTACCGGGAAAAGCTGAAAGACAAACAACAACAATATTTTCTATTATGCTACTGCTACAATGGGTTTGCATGCTAAAAGCATAACAATGACTGAATTGCATGCATTTTTCCTTTTAACATCTCAAAGTAAATTTTAAATAAGTGCAAGATCACTTATGTATTTGCGGCATCATATTGGTAAGCTGAGCTCATTATGAATACTCATGGCCTGCAGTCCTATAGCTGGTAAGGGAAAACAATGCATTACACGGTATAGAATGGGACTGATTTCACTACTTTGCAAAAGCATTCTCTATTAATGTAAAATATGACTTAATTAACCAAAGATATTAAAGTTTTGTATGTTGCTGTGAGTAACAACAGTGAGAATATGGATATTGTCTCCTACAGCTGCTTCCGTGCCTGTAGGTCATAGTGCACTTGCTTCCTGCCCCTTCCTCAAGCAAGCAAGTGCTTTAATTGCCACTAGCCCAGTCTCCTATTTCTACATAGCCCACACAAATCCTGATCTTATAAACTACATAGCCTGATCATACCCTAAACCCTAAACTAACACCAATTTCCAACTCAGCTCCTCTTTCCCCTTATCCTAAACCTCCACTCCTCAACCTAACCCTAATGTCTCTGATCACTCTGTAAACCAAAGACTCCAAACCCCTCCCTAAACCTTAATTTCCTGACCACTAGAATTAACAATCCAACCAACCCTCCATAAACCTAAATTCCTAGATCAATTCCTTACCCTAAAACTCTCTTTCTGCTCCCTAAACCTAAAATCCCCCTCCTGCTCCCTCCCCACATCTTGCTTGCCTGAACTCATATTTGAATTTAAGAGTGAGCAGCAGCTTAGCTGAGCCACAAGGCACTTGAGTCTCTGGCTTTGAAATAGTGTTTTTGAGCACTTGGGACTTAAGTGTCTGTAATAAACCCTGAATAACCTAATCTGGGGGCGGGGATATAACAAATGCTTTGCAATGATTTATCAACTACAGCACATTGTAAAACTGGAGCACTTAAACAAAACAAAGTTGTTGTTTTTTCTAACTTGGACTGCTTATCTTATTATGTTGTCAGGTTCATTTAAGAAACATGTTTATTTATTAAAGGACATTCAATACTGCTTTGCATTTTCTAGTTTATAACTGCTGAATATCTTGGTCATTCCTCCAAATGTCTGTCAGAATTATATGCACTAAATGTAAGGAGGTCTATTTCTGCAAAAAACAAAATCCAAGACTGTTTATAAGCTTCTGAGTCCCTCAAGCCTTTCTGTGTTGGAGGGAAGCCATCTAGCTTATCAGTGGGAGTGGTAAGCACTAGGTAGCCCATCTACCACAAGAGGAGTGGTTTCTGGTCCAGAAATTGTGGTCTATTTACCGTTTGGGCAGTTTTTTCCATCTCTTTCAATTTTCTGGTTTAAAAGCCCAAGTTTGTGCTTGTTTCCCAATTTCCTGTAACTAGTCTAGTCCAGATATAGATTTGCTCTATCCAGGACTGTCTGTAAGCTTCTGAGCCCCCTAAGCCTTTCTGTGTTGGAGGGAAGTCTTCTAGATTATCAGTGGGAGTGGTAAGCACTAGGTAGCCTATCTACCACAAGATGAGTGGTTTCTGGCCCAGAAATTGTAGTTTATTGGCCGTTTGGGCAGTTTTTTCCATCTCTCTCAACTTTCTGGTTTAAAAGCCAGCATGTGTACTTGTTTCCTGCCTTTCCTGTAACTAGTCTAGTCCAGATACAGACTTGCTGTATCTAGGACTGTTTGTAAGTTCCTGAGCGGTGCCAAAGTCTGCTGTTCAATTTTTCCTTTAGATCTGCTAGTTCTCTCCTCTCCTGCACTTATACTAGCTTATTAGTCTAGCACTTTACCAGACGTCTTGTAGCAATTATTGTAGCACACAAAAGTGCTACCAGCACTAAATGTTCTACAAGGAAACAGATACCGTACTTAATATCAATGCCCACCCCTCCAGGCTTGTCTAAAGGTCAGTTCCCTGTGCTTTCTCCAATTAACCTGGTGAACTTGGGCATCCTGAGGCAATGTAGCAACTGCCCATGTACACCAACAACCCTCTCCTCTTACCTCCCAACACAGACTTGCGAGAGATGCACTTATATATCCAAACTGGAAGCCATGCACTCTCCAGCCAAGGCCAGAATAGCTGGTCAAGAGGAGAAGGTTAACACTTGCACCACACCACATGGAACACGTAGCCCTCCAGAAGACACACCAGCACTGCCTTCACATAAAGACACAAACCACACACCCACCTTCGTGGAGGTTCTCAATAAAAATCTACCCAAGCAGGAGAGACCTCCAGGCAGAAATGCACTCTACCACCACAACACAACACTAATCACGAGACACATAGCTCTCTGTCACTCAACCAAAGCCCCTAAGGCAAAACAGCATTCCCAACACACTAGACATAGGTGACTCGATAGGGAGGCACACTGATATCCCACTCACTAGGTTGAATAAGGAGAAAGTAGCAGTCAGCTGCCTGTCAGGTGCCAAGATCCATCACATAACGCACGCACTCAGGTCCCTCAACAACAGGTACAAATATGACTCTGTCATTGTACATGTGGGTGTGAATGACCGGAGACGTACCTCCCTGGACTACATGAAAAGAGACATGGAGGAGCTCTTGGATTATGCAGCCCATGCGGGTATGACCCTAGCCCTGAGCAGCATGCTACCATCACCCAGAATTATACCACGGTACATGCAGAAAATGATTGATATCAACAATTGGCTAAGTTTCTTGTGTCATTCTAAGGGGATCCAGTATCTGTCTGCCTGGGATGACATGATTGACAGACCTCAATGCTTTGCCAGAGATCTCTGGCATCTGTCACCCCTAGGCTTCCAGATACTGGCTAAGGCTCTTGCCACCCCTATAGTGCCTTTTTTATGCAGTGTTCCAAAAACCAAATTACCACCGTAACAGCTACAAACAAATGCAATCTGAAGGTCATGCTGCTCAATGCTAGAAGTCTAAATCTTAAAATGCAATCAGTCGAAGCACTCCTTAAAATGGAGAACATCAACATTTGTGCTGTAACAGAGACCTGGTTCAAGGCAGCAGAAAGCACCTCTGCACTACCAGGCTACAACTCATTCCGCACTTTTTTTTTCGATCCCAGAACTTGGACCGAAGCTCCAAAGGCAGTGGTGTTTCCATATTCATAAAGGATGCGCACACCTCCAGACTGGTAGCTCAACATAACGCATCAGAGATACTTCAGGTGCAGCTAACATTGGGTAGGACAGTGATTCAGGTTGTAGCCTGCTATAGGTCCCCAACCATGTCCCAAGACTCACACTCCACGTTCCTAAGCATCCTAGAGAATATCAGGGTCCAACCTAACACTCTCTTACTAGGTGACTTCAACTACCCCTCTATTAAATGGGAAAACTACTCATATACCAATACACTTGCCCAACATTTCCTGGAATTCATTAATTCCAATGCCCTGGACCAGCTCGTTCTTACCCCCACTAGAGTTAGGAACATCCTTGACCTGGTCATTATTAACATGGGCGACCATTGTTCTAAACCAGCAGTCAGCTCCTCCCTGGTTAGAGCCAACCACAAACTAATCACCTTGGAAATTCACAACACTTCCACCCCACCCCGCAAAGGTAATCACTATGAAAAACTTCTCCAAAGCTAGCTTTGGGCTCCTAAAATAGAGGTGGCTAATTTCATGGCACCCATGCAAATAGAGAATAGTTGTATGACTGCCAAATCATACACCAATGCACTGTACAAACAAGTGCACAAGTGCATGGATCTCACCATACCCAATAGAACCAAGCTGCTCTCTTCCAAAAAAAGGAAGCCAATCTGGTGGTCCCCTGCCATAAACAAACTCTAAAAAAGAAGGAATAAACTAATGCGGAATAAGATGAAGTCCCGCGACTGGAAAAAGCTCCCTTATCAGCCTTAACAAAAGTTAAGATCCCTCATTAAATCCTCTAAAGCTAGCTATGAAAACAGAATTTCAGCAGATAGTAAAGACAACCACAAGGCCTTCTGTAGTTATGTAAAGAATCTCCACGGCAATACCCAGATTTGGTCTGAGCTACTGCACAATGGTACCTCCTATACTGAGCCAACAGATATTGCCATATACTGGCCGAAAGATTCAGTGGCAACTTTACCCCTCTCTCCCCCTCCAAAGGACCAATCACATTACCACTAGATTGCCAGGCACCCAGTATTACTGCTGCACAGGTTAAAACAGCACTGTTCAAGGCCAAGAATACAGCTGCTATGGGACCTGACAATATCATTGGCTGTGTTCTACATGAACTACAGAATGAACTGGCACCTCAAGCTTTGTCCCTACCACGTGAAACACTGCTACAATCATCCCTCTCCGCAAAGGAGTAGCGACTACAGACCATGGGAACTATCGCCCCATCAGCCTGATGAGCCTGATATGCAGAGCTATGGAATGCATCATCGTGGACCTAATAAACAAGGATATAGGGAATTTCCAAACTCTGGATCCCACACAGTTTGGTTTTGTGAATGGTAGATCATGCCTGCTCAACTTGGTCGACTTCTTGGAGTCAGTCACCAGAGCTGTGGATGAAGGCAAGGTGGTTCATACAGCCTACCTTGATCTGGCCAAGGCTTTTGATACCATTCCCCACTCAGGAATCATAGAAAAACTCACTAAGTTAGGCATCAACCCCTATATCACTAGTTGAGTTGCAAACTGGCTCACAGATAGAACCCAGAGTGTGAAAGTAGCTGACTCCAAGTCAGACTGCTGACTAGTCATGAGTGGAGTCCCACAGGGTTCGGTCCTGGGTCCTCTCCTGTTTGGTATCTACTTCTCTGAAGTCCAGGCCAACATGAAGGGACTCTGACTGACAAAGTTCACAGACGATTGCAAGTTGAGAGCTATTATTAACTCCCCAAGTGATGTTGACATCCTACAGAATGGCCTCAGTGAGATCAATGACTGGTGTCAGAACCATGGCCTTAAGCTCAATGCCAAAAAATGTGTCGCCATCCCCTTTGGGAAAAACCTGGTCCCCATGAATTACCACATTGATGGCAGTCCACTGAACACAAAAGGCATTATAAGAGATCTGGGAACACAAGCTGACAGCAACCTCTCTTTTGATCACCGCATTGCCACTGTGGTCAGAAAGTCCTTCTATGTGGCACATCTCATTACTAAAGGCTTTGCATCCATGAAGAAAGAGGTCATTGTCACTCTCTACTCTTCCCTCATTAGGCCAATCATCGAGTACAATGCCTCATTTGGTATGTACCTCACTAGACACCTGCAACAACTGAAGAAGCCACAAAAGTACCTCACAAAGAGGATCCTAGGCCTTAAACACTTGTCCTATATGGACAGACTTAAAAAACTCTAACTATTCTCTGTCTCATATCGCCTACTTAGAAGCGATCTCTGCTTAACTTACAAAGTCAAGTCTGACCCAGCTCTATTAGAAATGCTGTATCTAAAGAAATCCCAATCCCTCCACACCACACACTCCAGAGACCTCAACCTCATTACCACAATTAACAGAACATGCAGGAGGGACAGGTTCATAACCCAGAGACTGCCCATGCTATGGAATAGAATTCCCATACATGTCAAGCAGAGCACCTCGGTGACCCTCTTCAAGAGAACTCTTGATGAGTGGATGGGAAACAGAAAATTCACCCTGGGGATAACCCCAGTGGCTCTACTCGACAGAGACACTGTGAACTAAGGTTGGGTGGCAGTATGCCAGGGTAATGCTATGGCTAGGCTTGTAAAGGCCCCAGGGCCATTAGCCTAGTACACACCTATGAACCTATGTATTTAGGCCAAGCAGGAGAGACAATCAAAGACTATCTCTTTATTCTGCTTATTTACCTATTGATAAATACTTCGGAAGAAACAAAGCTAATGATTTTCTAAGGGGAATTTAATTTGAATTACATTCAGTATGCATGCAATAGGATGTATGGATGGCGGTATAAGGTCCACATACACATTTGCATCTCTGAGGAATTCAGTAACCAGACTGAGTTTTCAAAAACAGAAATCAGCAACCAAAAGGCATTTTATAGCACATAAAATTAAATAAAGTCATGGCAAACAAAGCAATGACTGTAGAAACCATTTCCCCTTATGTTGCAAAGAAGTGAGCAAATTCCAAAGGAGTAAAAATAAAGCCAAAATTATTCAATACCATTCAAAGGCCATTTCCAATAAGCCGTCATAATACAAGCAGAGGGTACAAAGTTAGACAGCACAATTGAAGATTATGGTACAAAACAGAAAATGAAAGCTTAATATCTGACATCTCAGTGTGAAAGTATTCCTCAGTTTGCATATTCTGAAAAAGCTCCTTATTCTGCCTCATTTTTGCAAAGGTGCACATAAATGTTGCTGGCATGTCAAATACTATTTGTTTCCATGGATTTTGGCACATAGTAAAACTTTATAATCAGCTACAAAGAAAAGTGGAGCATCTGCAATCAAAAAGCCATCCTAAGAATAGTCTACAACAGTGACCCCTCTATAGTTAAAAGAAACAGCTAATCAAGCATAAAGCACACATGAATTGAGTGCAGCATTTTAAAGTGCTTTTAAGGAAAGTAAATGCAAGAAACATTTATACACCACTGCTTTTTCTTTATTTTTCTTTTTTTGAACCTGAATTGTCATATCTTACATTTTGAGGGGAAACTAAAAGTTAAAAGTACAAAAAGACAAATGGAAAGAGATGTCAGATTCAAATGATAAATATGATAGCTGAAAGCATTTCTACCTGCTGTCCCATTTTAATTTGCATATTGTAAAATAAGCCTTTAAACATGCATTTATATGCAGTTTATTTTTGCTTTAGAGCTCAAGTAGGGCTCTGGACTAGAAAAAAACAAAGAATCACAACAGCAAATATTCAAAGCTACAGTGTTATGATTGTGCAGATTTGGGCAGGCAGGTACAGAGTGTTTTTATAAATGTACAGAAATAGATAAGGGTTTGATTTCTCTGCTTAGTGCAAATATGTATGGATAGAATACTTGATGTATTTTGCAACTCTTTCCATCACAGAAATGACTTTCTTTCAAGAAAAAATCTGTATGCACGCCCAGTGTATGACTGACTCCAGACTGAAGCTGAAGGATGCAAGAGGTCAGCATTAAATTAGTAGACTAGAGAAACAGAATATATGTGTGTGAATGAGAGGGAGGACAGAGGAATGGTGAGGATGCAGGGAGTAGAGATGGTGAAGGCGGATGAGTTTAAATACTTGGGATCAACAGTTCAGAGTAATGGTGAGTGTGGAAGAGAGGTGAAGAAGAGAGTACAGGCAGGATGGAGTGGGTGGAGAAGAGTAAGTATATTAGAGGGTCAGCCCAGGTTAGAAGGTTTGGAGACAAAGCCAGAGAGGCAAGATTACATTGGTTTGCACATGTGCTGAGGAGGGATGCAGAGTATATTGGGATAAAGATGCTAAGGATGAAGCTGCCAGGTAACAGGAAAAGAGGAAGGCCTAAGATAAGGTTTATGGATGTGGTGAGAGAGGACATGCAGGTGGTTGGTGTGACACAGCAAGATGCAGAGGACAGGAAGAAATGGAAACAGTTGATCCGCTGTGGCGACCCCTAATGGGAGCAGCCAAAAGAAGAAGAAGAGAACCACACACTGTATTTCTGTTGTTGTGTTCCTGTATAAAAATACTTCCTAGTAAGACTTTTGGGAATAAAACTACAGCTTTTGTATCAGTAACCATCTCTTCTGGATGCATTTGCTCTGTCTAGAGAATTAACAATGATTAATTTTCATACTCAAGTTTTTTGTACTAGCTGAGAGGTACCGTTCAAGCCTAGAAGTCAATCCACAAACAGAATGCTTGAAAATAGTAACTAAATCATGTAGCTTTATGCCAAATGCCATACAGGGTTATGAAGAATACGAAACTCCTAAGGACAATTAGGTTGGTTAGGAAGGTCAAGGCTAATCTTCCAACAATATAACCGTAGAGGGCATCTGAGATCAGGGCTAATCCTCTAACAATATAACCGTAAAGAACATTGGAAATCAGGGCTAATCCTCCAACAATATAACCGTAAAGGACATCTGAGATCAGGGCTAATCCTCCAACAATATAACCGTAAAGGACATCTGAGATCAGGGCTAATCCTCTAACAATATAACCATAAAGGACATTGGAAATCAAGGCTAATCCTACAACAATATAACCGTAAAGGACATCTGAGATCAGGGCTAACCCTCCAACAATATAACCGTAAAGGGCATCTGAGATCAGGGCTAATCCTCTAACAATATAACCGTAAAGAACATTGGAAATCAGGGCTAATCCTCCGACAATATAACCGTAAAGGACATCTGAGATCAGGGCTAATCCTCCAACAATATAACCGTAAAGGACATCTGAGATCAGGGCTAATCCTCTAACAATATAACCATAAAGGACATTGGAAATCAAGGCTAATCCTACAACAATATAACCGTAAAGGACATCTGAGATCAGGGCTAACCCTCCAACAATATAACCGTAAAGGACATCTGAGATCAGGGCTAACCCTCCAACAATATAACATAAAGGACTTCTGAGATCAGGGCTAATCCTCCAACAATATAATGTAAAGGACATCTGAGATCAGGGCTAATCCTCCAACAATACGTAAAGGACATCTGTCCATTTTCCAAAGCACTTGTCCTAATGAAGGTCATGGTGCACTGCTAATAATAAGCTAGGTAGGGTAGATCAACATTTCTTCTCACCACTGACAGTCTCCAGCTCTTCCCATTGGATTCCCAAGCACTGTGGACTAAAATGTGAGGTATACTCCAGGTACATTTGAGTGAATAAGCCCCAGGGTATCATCCTGATGGTCGGGTCATGTACATGTCCCACTGGAGGCACCTGGGAAGCATCCTTACGAGATGCCCAGGCAACCATAACTATCTCCTCTTGTGTGAAAAGATTAGGGGCTGCACTCCAGAGTCCTCCTTGATTGCTGAACTCCTCTCACAGTCATGGAGAATAAATACAGCTACACTAATAACGGACCTTATTTCTGCCACATGTATGCATGATCTCATCTTTTTGGTTACTATGCAACACTTATGGTCATAACTGTGGATGGGAATATTAACTGCTTGGCAAACAGAGAACATGGTCCTATCACAGAGATGCCACTTCACTGCCACAGTTTGGTACAATGTCTGCAGTTTTGTTGCTGATGCACCATCTAAACATCAATCTCCCTGTGTCTTTTACCTTCATTCATTAATAACACCCTGAGTTATTTGAACTTTTCTGCGTGGGGATAGCTGCTTCCTCCTAACTTGCAGAGAATAATTAATTCTTTCCAGTGACAGAACAATGACCTTTGATGTGGAATTGCTGATTTTTAAGCCCAGCCACCAGATACCCAGCAGTGAATCACTCAGATAGATTATGGAGAATACAGTCACTTTTGGCTAAGTGAACATCATTTACAAACAAGAATGATGCAGTCCATGTCTCAGACTTGCTATTCTCCAAACCTTGACTGCACCTTAATATCATATCCAGAAAGAAAAAAATCAGAAACAGGAAGGGAGGCACAATTCACCCTTGGGCAGAGTTATATGCCAACCTAAAATTATTCAACTTAACGCTTGAAATATAAACATAAGTGTCACTCCTCAAATGTAGGGGGCAAATGGCACATAGAAATGGCTCAGGGACTGAATTGTACTGCAGTAGCCTTTGAAAGGCATTTCAAGGTATGGGATCATATGTCCACTGTTGGACCGCATAAAAAATGTAGGCAGTATTATCTGCAAAAGCCATTATATATAAACAAGTGTTTTGGTGCCTCCTTGGCATAACAGCTATAGATTAGCTATAGTAATGCTAGCAAATATTGTTTTATTTAATACAGAACCAAACGACAGATGCCATTAACAATCTTTATTCTTTAAGGTAGGTGATCAGGGAACTGAATCAAAAGTATTACATTAGGTGTGGTCACGCAAGTCTTAAGTTAAGATAGTGGCACACTTCAGTGGGTGGTATATGTGACATAAACAATCTAAAGTGGTTCAGAGCAGTAAGAATAATCATGTTTCTCTATGTCCAATCAAACATAGGCATGGTATTTGCCCATGCCACTGGTGAATAAAGTTCTGGAATTGGATAGAGCTAATGATAGGGCTAACATGGAGGGGATATGCTGAAAGGACTCATGACCAACTTTTCTTTCCTGGAGGTAGGGGTCAGGAAGAACCAGTTACTCTAGAATCAGTAAGTAATCAGTGATGGGCATGCCAAAATCATTGCATGCCACTTCTACTGGGCAGGGATTCCGAATGGTGCTGCCACAGCACAATGGCTCCCAGCACCTAATCCACAGCTCTCCACTGGGTACCTGCTCCCCATCTCAAGGAACTGCACCACAAGACTGACTCCTCAAGAAGATGGGGAGCCTGCCCAGTGAAGGTATACATCTGGAATTATTTGGTTGGAGCCAAAGGGGAATAGACAAGGTGTCCAGGATCACAACTGAATGCTTGGCAGCAGGTGGGAAAGGGAGCGCAAATTAGAAACAAAAAGAATAATTAGGCTTCTAATGCCCTTTGAGCACAGAATATAGAATACCAGTCTGCATTTAAAGAAGACATGAACCAAGGAGTATAACAGAAACTTCAGTTTTGGTTCCCCCATAATGCTGAACCAGATAAAGTGGATATCAGAAAATGGTTCAAATCACGATAACTAGGACCAGTAAGAGCTGCGTTTACTGCAATAAAACTAGATAGTGCCGTTATCAGTGACACTTCGCTGTAGCACATGCTGCTGCCTAATCAAGTAAGCGAGTTTCTCTGCCTTGTGCCTCTGAGCATTGGGAAGGCTGCAGCTCTCCCATAACCCTGAGATAGATACAGTGGGTATCAGAGAATAAACAAAGGAACCAGCTGTATAACACTACAGTTATGGACGACACAGTTGTTATTTCTATCCACAAGGGTGAAGACTTTTACCATGTTAACATAGACTTTGTTCTAATTCCAACAGGTTCAACACTGCAACCAAGTGCAATGTCAGCAGTACTGCCACCACTGCATTCATCCATATATTAGAAGTTTCAAAACCTCGAACCTCATATGTTCGACAAGTCTGAAACATCGAAAATATAATAAAAAATTAAAAAAAAAAAACTTACCTCAACGCCCTGAGCAATGGGGGGCAAGACCCCCTACTTAAATATACCAACTCTGAGATTGCACTTCAGTGCAAAAAAGGGAAATTTTCCCATTCTGCGCCATACACAGCCATTGTTTTTCACCTTCAAACTTTTTAAAGTTCAATCATATGGTGTCAACCATATGACATTCTAACTTTAAAAAGTTTGAATAATTAATAGGGACCCATACTGCCACCACTGCATTCATCCACTGGCCAATCTCCCTATGTCAACAGTACTGCCACCACTGCATTCATCCACTGGCCAATCTCCCTATGTCAGCAGTACTGCCACCACTGCATTCATCACTGGCCAATCTCCCAATGTCAGCAGTACTGCCACCACTGCATTCATCACTGGCCAGTCTCCCTACGTTAGCAGTACTGCCACCACTGCATTCATCACTGGCCAATCTCCCAATGTCAGCAGTACTGTCACCACTGCATTCAATCACTGGCCAATCTCCCTATGTCAGCAGTACTGCCACCACTGCATTCGTCATTGGCCAATCTCCCTATGTCAGCAGTACTACCACTACTGCATTTATCACTGGCCAATCTCCCTATGTCAGCAGTACTACCACCGCTACATTCAACACTGGCCAATCTCCCTATGTCAGCAGTACTGCCACCACTGCATTCATCACTTGCCAATCTCCCTGTGTCAGCAGTACTGCCACTACTGCATTCATCACTGGCCAATCTCCCTATGTCAGCAGTACTGCCACCACTGCATTCATCACTGGCCAATCTCCCTATCTCCCCAAGCTTCACTGGTTTATAAGACCCCATGATACTTAAACTGTTACACTTGAAGTAGCTGCTCACATCTCACTACTTGCAGAAAGCAATACACTCTTCCAGAACAAACCCATGACCTCTGATTTGAACATGCTGATTTTCATCCGAACTACTTCATACTCATGAAGAATCACTCCAGTGTATGATGGAGGTTGCATTCAGTTGTGGCTAAGAAAACAAAATTATATTAAAAAAAAACTGCAACCATCAAGCCCTCATTCTGGAGATTCTACAAACCTTTGCAGTATTTGATTTGCTGTCTGTGGCACTACAAACAAGAGAAATGACAATGCACACAATGAAAATATATTACCTCTCATCAAGTGTGCAGGTATGTGTTTTACTCTTTCATTACAAGAAACAAATTCTGCACAACTGCCCTCAGACCCCATACTGTAGTGCATCTTCCATAGGACATTCCAAGTACACAGTCATATGCATGCATGAATTCCAAAAAACACATGCCAACAGTAGTGACAGATGCTTATGGCTTCTTTAGCATCAGTGAAAGTACAGAGAACTGATAAACTTTTTACATTCAGGATGAAAAGCACATTACTCGTCCTGACTCAAAGATATGTTGGATGAAGTCTCCTTTTCAAGGTCGTGGTGTAGGTTTTTTCAAATATAGGTTGAGGTATGATCCCCCTGAAATTCAAACATAAACCCTAGATGTACTTTTTGAAAATGAGGACCACTACGTCCATTTGCAAACCCAGAGGTACTATTCCAGTTTTCCACATAACACTGAAAAGGCATGTTAACATGACAACTTAACGATGTCCAATGCATTTCCTGCCAGATATTATTGACAGCCACATCAGAAGTGTTTGTTTTTGGACTAATTTCCTCTGCAGAGATGAAGCCATGTCACCAGTTGTTTCTGCCAGTGCCTCCTGATTAAAGGGCACGTCCAATTAATTAAGAAGCTCCTCAAAGAGTTTGTTCCCCTCTTGTCTCTCTGTCTCTCTCTGTCCTCATTCAAGCTGAGCATTTCCCTACCCTTGCTGATTAGGGCAATATCCCACTTCCACCTCCTGAGTCACTGAATGCTTTTCCATGTGGCCTATTAACCCCAAAAATGGGCCTTTCATTCAGTGTTCAGTGATAGACATATATGCTCCCTTCATGGCCTCTCAGTATTTATCAAACAAATCTCAAAATCTCTCCACCTGCTAGCAACACATGAGGCACTTCTCTTTTTCCATAGCTTCTGGAATTACTATATTGACAAGCAATGACCACTTTTTAGTTACAGTTGCCAACTTACCTGCTGTTATCTTAAATGGCATCTGGTTCATGTCTCTGACCTCACCAGTTATATGAGAGAAGATCTTCTTGAGGTAGAAGTTAAACTTTTAGTACACGTTTGTGTTTCCATGCTCTACTGCACTGCCATGAAGGTCATCTGACCCATTTCACTACTAAATGGTGATTGGTTGACAGATCAGCACCTCTTGATCGGAACTTCTGTATAGTTTCTGCTCTGATGATATGACTACATAATGAATCACTGACCTTTGACCTTCATTAACTTTGTAAAGTTTTCTGTGCATTTTATCATCTAAGATTCATGGCATCAGGGTTTTACTGTATTGTAAACACAACTGATTTACTGTTGTTAAATCACTGCATTATGCACATCATTATGAAGACACTCAATGAGCACAGCATACTGAAATACAAGTCAGTGTTTCTTTAAATTGACTCTGGTTACTGACTTTCTTATATTGGTGATTTTTATTTATTGAATGGAGAAAAACATGATGATAAGTCACAAGTCAAGGAAAATCAAACTATGATCAGGGAACAGGAGAGGAGAAGAAAACAGGACATGTGGATCTGCACTTTTGTGAAGCCTTCTAACATATACTTGGGTAGTGTTAAGTGTTATGTGCTTTATTCATGGCTGACAGATGAGTCGCAATTCAACACATAACAATAATAAATGAGACGAGTGTATGTTGCGTACTGATGGAAGGGAAAGATAAGTGAAACACCTGCCACAGTCTTGCTAAAGTTAAATTACTACATGAATATATTTTCAAATGAAGTCTACGAACAAGGTTTTAACTAGTCTGCCTAAATGTCAGACTTATATAATGTGAATTAGCACACTCATTGTCCTTACTAACTAACCAATTAACTCAAGACAGCATGTACTAGTTACAAAGTGCAGTTTTGTACAGCGGTGGCCAAATATGACACAAATAAATAACACAAAAATGATATAAGAAATAGCTCAAAATTTAACAGCTAAACACAAATCTTGCTAAAAAGCTAACACTTACCAGAAAATAAAAGAGCAAATAAATCTGTAAAACTTACAAAAAAAACAACCATTCAGTACTGTACCATGAAAACAAGTCAGGCCGGTGACAAATAAAACTTACTGACAGCCTGCTTTTAACCACCATTTTCTAAGCAGTTTAAGCATGTTGCTGGCTTGTTTGTAATATATATATATATATATATATATATATATATATATATATATATATATATATATATATATTTCTCTCTAGCTATAACACATTCATCACAACAGCAGAGCAAAGACGCAAGTTACACATCACATGCAAATACATGTATAAGTCATACAGGGTTCAAAACGGAGTTATTGGAGCAAGTTAATTAAGTGTCTGAGGAATTCATGATTTCAGAGTGGTTCAGCCTGAATGAATCATAACTGTGAATTCAGACTGGTTCAACCTGAATGAATCATAACTGTCACGATACTGACATTAAACATATGTTATATGCAAATTATTCAATGGTGTCCAATGGTAGAATCTGGTGTCTAAACAACACAAACCAACATTTGTTTAAAATTCTAGCAGTTTCTTTTGATGAAACTTATCTTTCATATCCTTTGAGCTGTCAACATTGATCTATCAGAACTTTGCAGTTCCAGTTATCTGACTAAAACAGCAATAATTAATATTTTAAGCTTTTTCTTTTACAGAAATTACAGTTTCCTAAAACATAGATAGTAGCAGATGTTGTGTCACTAAATCATTACAAATGGCCCAAGCAGTTTTAGATAAATATACTTCAAAAGTCATACATCAAGTCATACTTTTGACACTACATTTTTTATTTTATTTATTTGATAACTGGGTAAGCCCAGCTGACAAAAGTGTTCCTTTACAGGGGTGACTTGGGAACACTGCAAGTGACTTAATCAGTGTCACGCATTTGGCAAACTGAGGCTAAGGGGAATCAAAACCTGGACATAGTAGGAGGTCACTCATTAGCAGGTCAGAGCTTTCTTCAAACCTTTGCACTATCAGACAATTTGCATTCATATCAGCAATCAGAATTCACATCGACTACTTTACTTAGTTGAGAAAGACAAATATTTTTTAACCTTTTCAAGGCAATATACACGAACACTTGGCTGCAACACCACATTTTCATTTCTGATTGTGTGCTTGTTAAAATGTTAATCAACATTAGCAAAGGACTGCTTTTTTTCATTTATTATTCAGTTAGTTCATATTCTTTCCATTTCACCTGATGGGACTCTCAGAGCAGGCAAAAACTTTTACTTTTAAAGGAACAGGAACCCATAATTACCATTTAAGGGGCAAAATGGTAGGACACTGCACCATAATTTGTGCTAAGGCCTAGTTATGTTATTAAATATATAGTTCATTGCAAGTGTTCATACAGTAGTACTACACCAAGGGATATTGCGTCAAAAAAAGTAATAAGCTAATCTTCATTTACGCACTGTTAACTGCTAATAGATTTATTTCTTACAAAAGCCTGCATGTGGCATACAAAGTTACTACATAAAATTCACTTTTCAAAAATGGACTAAAAAGCATCTCTGATGAGTGGAGTCCCTTTGTTTAATAATTTTGGCTAACCAGAGCTCCTTGTGAATTTATACATACAAATAGCTAATGGCTAGCTGTTAGTGTCACCCCTTTAACTAATATTGTGAAAGGGAGAATACCTTATGCTTTGGGTCTATATTACGTGATCAAATGCTAAGGTGATCAAACACCTTAACATCAACCATGTAATATCGAAAGCAAAAACCAGCGGATGGACAATTTAATGCAGGGAAATATTTCCCTTGGCCGTTTGCTGGATTTTGCCGTTTTCTCCACTGTAGAGCAGTCTCTTGAGTTGGTATATTTAGTTAGGGGGTGGGAGGCACAGCCCCCCACATCGGGGGTGTGAGTGGTGGAGCCCCCCACTTAGTTTGGCTGTAAAGTTAAATTTTTTTTTAGTGGCCGGCGGTAATGTTTCCTGGTGGCATTCGGTGTTTTGTGGTTCAATATTACGTGGTCGATGTTAAGGTGTTCGATCACCTTAGCATTCAATCACATAATATAGACCCTTATGCTTCAACCTAGACTTCTGGGTTATCCAGTAAAAGGTTACTTGAATTATGAAAATAGAGAATCTGATACCATTGTGCAGCATAAGGGGGACACTACACTCCTGAGGTGCCTTTCTTTAGCTGAAAAGTTAAACCATGGTGCCTGAGCTTTTGGTGACTCAGCTGCATATAAAATATCCTATGTCACTTATTGAAAAAAGTAGGGTTTTTATTGTAGTAACCTTTAAATGTTCTACTAAAATATCAAATGAAAGGTAATATCCCTGGTATCCTAGTCAAGTTACCACTGGTCAGTAGGAATACCACATTGGGGGTGTACTCAGAAAGTAGGTTATGTCTAGTAAAATTCTCTCTTTCAAAAAAGTGAATAGATAATTAATATGGACTATGTATCTGTAAATATATATCCTAAAAACAGACTCCAGATAAAGTAAATTATGAGACAGTCATGCCTTGTACATTGTACAGATTTTGTCCTTTTATCTAAACTCTTGGTCCATCATCAAAAATATCTACATACTTGATGTGTACTCATCAACACTTTACCCTCAGGATATCATTAAACGTATAATACTTGTGCTACACACTAAAAAACTAAACTAAAGTCTGCACATTACAAATACAAAACATATATAGTGACATCCCCCACATTACCACAATACACCAAAACAAACCCCTAAACCCAAAGCTAAACTTAGTATAACCAAAAAAGCAAAATAAAATAAAAAAAAAAATAAACAAAGACCCTGTTTCCTATAATTTTATCAACCCATGGAAAAAAAAAACACTTCTAAGCTAAATCAACCAAAAAGAAAAAAATCCTTTTTAACAGAATTTAAAAGGTTCATAAGTTCATAAAATGATACTAAGCTATTGGCCTGAAGGCTCTTATAAGCCTAGCCAAGAATTTTGCCCATGTTCCCAAAAAGTCAGCTCTTCTTTCCCCTGTCCAGCAGAGACACAGGTGGGATCCCAGGGATGAATTTTCTGTTTCCCATCCAGTCGTCCAAGTTCCTCTTAAAGAGGGCTAGTGAGTACTCTGATTGACATGGAGAGGGAGTCTATTCCACTGATGGGGGAGTCTTTGGGACACAAATCTATCCCATCAAGTTCTATTAATGTCACAGACCAGGCTGAGGCCGTGTGTGCAGGTTGCACGAGTGGAGTTTGATTTACGGATATACAGCAACTCTATCAAGGCTGGGTCTGAGAAGGCCTTGTATGCCAGACACAGGTCACCTCTGAGCAGTCTGCACGAGACTGAGTGGAGGGCAAGGCTTTTAGCCTATCTGCATAAGATAGTTGTTTGAGGCCCTGGATTTTCCAGGTCAGGAACCTCTGTGGTCTCTCCAGTTGCTGCCGAAGGGGGAAGAATGAAAAGCATAAGCAAACACAGACCACAACTAGAAAACAGAAAACTGCATGACCAGCAAAATGGGTCTGATCGTAACTATCTAAACTAAATAAAATGAACCTAAAACGAAATCATAGAGCTAACAAATATAGTCACAACCTTTATTAATGTACTAAACCTCATCAGATAAATTAACTGTTGCTACAAAGTAACCTCACTAAAACTTATCTTGTAACTGAATTACAGAGCCACAAGCTACCTAAAGCTCTAGTCAACAGAAATGTACTTCATGAACACAGCCTAGTAAAATCAGCAGGTAGTTCTATGCCAAAATAAAAAGAAAAAAAATCTTTTACATGGAATATGGCTGGTCTGGTTTGTGTGATATGTCAAATATCTCATAGTGTTGGATTAGAGAACTTGATTTATAACTCACAAAACTTGTTTCATAAACTTGCATGTATCTATTTATATATCTATCTATATCTATATAGCGGTCTCTCTCTCTCTCTATATATATATATATATATATAGAGAGAGAGAGAGAGAGAGACACACACACACACACACACACACACATATATATATATATATATATATATATATATATATATATATTATATACATATATATATATATATATATATATATATATATATACATATATGTTTGTGTTTTGTGTGTGTCTCTCTGCCTCTGTCTCTCTCTCTCTCTCTCTCTATGTCTAAATATAGGTCTACATAAATATACATATTATAATTTTTTGACTGCTGGGCTGGCATTGAACACTAGGGGGCACAAGGGAGAAGAACTGCATGCCACTGCTGAACCTAAGATATACACTGGAGGAGCACAATAGAAACAAGATGCACAGTTTCTAGGCAGGAAACATTCTGAAACTAATGAGGGACAGCTGTTCCAGTGTGCATACTAGGCATACTCTCACCATTAGAGTAGGATTTGCTTGCCTCTAATCCGAGAAGGAATTTTGGGAGGACTTCTGGGGATTTGTGTAGAAGTAGACGGTAGTCTGAGACTGTGGAATAGATTACTGTTTTTCAGAGGAAGGAACTACAACCAGGCTGAATTGGGTTCCTCATACATATAGAAAAGCCAGAGGAATCCTACAATTGGCTACAGGCATTTTGTAAAATGTGTACCGCTATATTTGTAGTTGATCTGAGAAATCTCACTTTGAAAATATGATAAATATTTGTTGCTGGAATGAAGCAATTAATTTCATGTTTATGTCTTGAATGTTCTTCATCTGTGTATTTGCATATTACGTGCATAAAAACAAGAAATATTACACGTGGTAGAGAATTTGGGTACATTTTCAACCCTGCTTCTGATAACCATGTAGAAAATGTAGAAACTGCAATACTGGAATATATGCAAAGTACTTTGAAGTTGAGAAGGAGAAGAACTAGCACTACCTACTGATCAAGAAGAGAAAAATTCCAAAGAACTCAATGCACAGTTTGAAAATACGGGCCAACACTTCGGAACTTGACTACTCTTCTCAGTAACCAAGAATCCATAGAGACAGTCCAACAACATAGATAGCAGGCATTTGGCTAGACCCACAACTAATCTTTCAATATTATAACCAAATTACAAAAAAAATCCTTTTCTAAGGAAAAAGGATCTCCCATTTCTACTCACAAGCAGGAAGAAGGACCATAAGGTAAAGGAGTCCTACTTGCATAATTGCAATATGGACTCCTTCTCATTACTAAAGCTTCAAAACAAGAACCTTTCTTAGAAACAAGCCATGCCAAATAATATATGCAGATTTATAATCCTGGTACCTCAAGGGCAGCATCAATGCTCCTTACTGTCAAAAGCAAACTGGTTTTCAGTCAAACGAATATCTACTCCAGCTAGTTATACACCTTATCTATAACATAAGCAATTTACACCTTCTTTTCTGGGAGACTGTCAGAGTGTAACAACCCTTACAGCCTGAATAACCTTCCATCGTCTGCCCTAATCTACAGTTGATATAAAAAGTGTACACACCCCTGTTAAAATGTCAGGTTTTATTGATATAAAACATGAGGCCATAATAAACCATTTCAAAACTTTTTCCACCTTTAATGTATCCTATAACCTGTACAATTCAATTGAAAAACAAACAAATCAGTTAGGGGGGAAAAAGTATAAAAAAAAGTACAATAAGCTGGTTGCATAAGTGTGCACACCCTTAAACTAATACTTTGTTTAAGCACCTTCTGATTTAATTACAGAATTCAGTCTTCTTGGGTGCACACCTGCCATCTGTTAAAGAGACTCTAATTAACCCCAAATAAAGTTCAGCTGTCCTAGTAGGATTTTCCTGACATTAACTCGGTTGTCTGCTACAGCAAAAGCCATGGTTCACAGAGAGCTTACAAAGCATCAAAGGGATCTTATTGTTGAAATGTATCAGTCAGGAGAAGGGTACAAAAAAATTTCCACAGCATTGGATATACCATGGAACACAGTGAAGACAGGCATCAAATATTGGAGAAAATATTGGACAACAGTGACACTGCAAAGAACTGGATATCCCTCCAAAACTGAAGAAAAGACAAGACGAAAACTGGTCAGGGAGGCTGCCAAGAGACCTACAGCAACACTGAAGGAGCTGCAGGAATTTCTGGCAAGTACTGGTTGTGTACTACATGTGAACTCCCATATTCTCCATATGTCTGGACTATGTGGTAGGGTTGCAAGGTGGAAAACATCCATGCCCAGCTAAAACAATACATCAAGTCTCCCAAAAGCATGTGTGAAAATGTGTTATGGTCTGATGAGACCAAGGTTGAACTTTTTGGCCACAATTCCAAAAGGTACGTTTGGTGCATAAAACAACACTTCACATCACCAAAAGAACACCATCCCTATGGTGAAGCATGGTGGTGGAAGTATCATGCTTTGGGATTGCTTTTCTTTAGCTGTAACTGGGGCTTTAGTCAAGGTGGAGGGAATTATGAACAGTTCCAAATACCAGTCACTTTTAGCCCAAAACCATCAGGCATCTGCTAGAAAGCTGAAGATGAATGGGAATTTCACCTTTCAACACAACAATGACCCCAAGCATACATCCAAATCAATAAAAGAATGGCTTCACCAGAAGAAAATTAAACTTTTGGGATGGCCCAGCCAGAGCCCAGACCTAAATCCAACAGAAAATCTGTGGGGTGACTTGAAAAGGGCTGTGTACAAGAGATGCCCTCACAATCTGACAGACCTAACCAAAAAGAGAGTATCCTTGATTGGATACTCATTAATACTCATCCCCATATGTACATGTCTGGGACCCTTCCCAATGACCTTAGTGATCACCTCATCACATACACAAGGAAAGACAAAATAGTAAGCTCTAAACTGCCCATTTACAGGTCTGTCAGAAATAAGAAAAATTTTGACCTCACAAAATTTCAAATGGAACTCAAATCCTGTAATTGGTCAACACTAAAGTATCTTCCCCTAGATGAGGCTGTAACAAATTTTAACTCCACATTTCTAACCATACTAGATTCTCATGCTCCAAAAAGATCAATCAGAATTAAAGCACAAATAGCACCCTGGCTAACAAAAGACTCCAAATCTAAAATCAAACTTAGAAGCAAAGCATGGGACAAATGGCGTACAACAAAGTCACTCCTAGACCGTATTAAATTACAACAGCTAAGAAATGAGACTAAAAAAAGCCATCACAACTGACAAAAAAGACTACTACTGCCAACTACAATATAAACATCAAAACAATCCTCAAAGGTTCTGGGCGGGTTTAAATATTCTTCTCCAACCAGGTAAATCCTCCACTCCTACGCCAGGAACATTATGTGATAAAAGCCCAGTAGAGTAGCAAACACCTTTAATACTTTCTTTACTGAGACTATTCAATCCTTAGCCAACCAATTATCGGCTACCTGCACCTCAATAACAGATCCTATATCCAAGTCACTCCTCTCCTTTAACCTCCAACCTGTCTCTACTTCCCTCATCCGATCCTTATTGAAAAAGCTAAATCCAACTACCCTTTCTGCAGATGTTCTCCCAGCCAAATATCTGCAAAAAGCTGCAGATGTCATAGCATACCCAGTCTCAATCCTAATTAATCGAACCATAACAGAGTCCACAATCCCCTCAATATGGAAAATATCCTATGTTATACCATTCCATAAAGGCAGCTCATCCACAAAACTATCAAATTATAGGCCAATAGCCATATTGTCACCACTTGCCAAAATCATGGAAAAGTGTGTGCAAAAACAACTTCTACACTATCTCATCCAGAATAATCTACTAACCAACTCACAACACGGATTCAGACCCCACCATAGTACATCCACTGCCCTCTTCTCTTATACTGACATAATTAAACATAATAACCAGAATAACAAAAAAATATCTTCGGCCCTCTTTCTGGACCTATCTAAAGCCTTCGATATGGTGAACCACCAGTTATTTCTCCACACTCTGAAAACCCTGTACTTAGACAACCAAGCTCTAGACTGGTGTCATGCCTACCTCTCTGACAGGCAACAAGCAGTACTCTGGCAGAATAAGCTCTCACGCCTGTTACCTAATACCATAGGGGTTCCTCAAGGCTCCATATTAGGACCTCTTCTCTTTTCAGTCTTTACTAATGACCTCCATACAGTCATCCCTGAGGCCACCTGTATTCAATATGCAGATGACTCTACACTAGTATGTTCTGATACTTCCCCAGTTAACCTACTATCTACAACCCAGCACATTTTACTACAGTAGAAAACTGGCTATCAGGGCGTCATCTGATCTTGAACCCAAACAAAACCAAACTATTGCTCTTCCATCCAATCCATAAACCCTCTCCTATATCCTTTACCATACAATCCAACAGTTGGACTATCATCTCCCCAGACTCCTATACTAAACTATTAGGAGTTACCATAGACAATAAACTTAGATTCGACATGCACATTAACCATACCATTAAAACCATTAACAAGAAACTCGGGTCATTGTACAGGATAAAAACTTTCCTAACTCCAATTGCCAAAGTGGCCATTTCCCGCTCACATCTTCTCTCTACCCTTCTATACTCCTCTCCCATGCTTACTAACCTTAACAAATCTGACTTAAACAAACTCTCATCTTGTTATAATCATATTGCCAGATTTGCAACTGGTATGCCCTATAGAACTCACCACTGCTCTAACCTAAAAAACCTCGGCTGGATAGAACTACCAAACCTTCTCCAGCTGAACCAGCTCATAGAAGCTTTTAAAATTCTCAAACAACCTGATAACACTCCTGCACTGAAAAATGTAATTATTTCTTACACCAACCTAAGTTGTCTTCGCTCATCAAACAGGCTACTTGTCCAAACAATCAAATCCTATAAATCAGGGGGTGATACTCTGTTTGCCAATGCCATTGGAAAAATATGGAACTCCCTCCCCTACAACCTCACTCTTACTACCTCCCTAGACCAATTCAAAAAGAGTCTAAAACTCCATTTTAAGTCACACTGGCTTTGCCTATGCTTTAACCCAGATTAGCTCCGCCTCAATTAACCAAGATCATATTTCTCCCTCGCTTATCCAAGTTCAATAACTTAAACTCTTATTCTCAAAAGACCTAACCTTATATTTCCTTGACGAATCTCCGACCAAAATTGGAAGCCCTTAAACCTTTGCTAAAAGGACAACCTAGGGAAGGAACCTGTAACTCCAAACAAGAACAATGTATAGTAATTAAGCTCAAAAGCTATTATTGTCTTTTTAATCTAACATGTTTTATAAAATTTGTAAAAGATCTGTTGTATTTTTTGTGATTGCTATTGCTAGACTGTTTTGTTACACTATATATACTGCACATCTTTCTCCTCAGCTGCATTACTAAATGAAACAATATGTAACTATGTAACATGTATGTAACTTTCTGACAATTGTGGAGCTTTTCTCCCCGGGCCTCTGCTGAAAATGGACATGTATCCAATCGGACCATCCTGGTCAACAAATGTAAAATAAATAAAATAATAAAATTTGGAGCACTTTTGCAAGGAAAAGTGGGCAAATATTGTCAAGTCAAGATGTGCCATGCTGATAGACTCCTACCCAAGAAGAGTGAATGCTGTAATTAAATCAAAAGGTGCTTCAACAAAGTATTAGTTTCAAGGTGTGCACACTTATGCAACCAGCTCACTGCACGTTTTTTTTTTATTTTTTATATTTTTTTCCCCTAACAAATTTGTTTGTTTTTCAATTGAATAGTACAGGTTATAGGTCACATTAAAGGTGGGAAAAGTTTTGAAATGATTTATTGTGGTCTCATTTTTTTATATCACAAAAACCTGCCATTTTTACAGGTGTGTGTACACTTTTTATATCCACTGTACAAACCTAAAAACTAACTGCAATCCAGTGATCACACTTTATAAGTACTATCTTCTAAAATTAGGGAATCCATCCTATCTAATTTAAAATCTGTACCATCCTACCCATAATTCTGACAAGGACTAAAATGTTACCAGATCAAAGATGTGCTATGCAAATACGTCCTGAACAGAGTAATCACCTAAAACAAGCTACATAACATGGTCATATAAAACACCTAAAACAAGCTACATGACAAGGTCATATAAACCACCAAAAAAAGCTATATAACAAACTCATATAAAACACCTAAAACAAGCTCATATAAAACACCTAAAACAAGCTATATGACAAGGTCATATAAACCACCAAAAACAAGCTATATAACAAGCTCCTATAAAACACCTAAAACAAGCTACATAACAAGCTTATATAAAGGGGTCTATATTACCATATCGAATGGTAATAATCTCGAACGCTCATATATATATATTTAGTGGGGGGGGGGTGCAGCCCTCCACAATAGCAAGTTCGTGTACCTGCATTTTTGCTCATATGAGCATTCGAGATTGTTACCATTCAATATGGTAATATAGACCCCATATAAAACACCTAAAACAAGCTACATTACAAGCTTATATAAATCACCTAAAACAAGCTACATGACAAGGTCATATAAACCACCAAACACAAGCTATATAGCAAGTTCATATAAAACACCTAAAACAAACTACATGACAAGGTAATATAAATCACCTAAAACAAGCTACATAACAAGCTGGTATAAATCACCTAAACAAGCTACATTACAAGCTCATATAAATCGCCTAAAACAACCTACATTACAACCTTGCATAAATCACCTAAAACAAGCTACATAACAAGCTCATATAAACCACCTAAAACAAGCTATATGACCAGGTCATATAAATCACTTAAAACAAGCTACATAATGAGCGCATATAAATTGCCTAAAACAAGTTACATAAATTCAAATAAATCACCTAAAACAAGCTACATAACAAGCTCATATAAATAACCTAAAACAATCTATAACAAGGTCATATAAATCACCTAAAAAAAGAAGTTATGTACGCACCATAATGTTCCATCTGAGTAGTAGATCTTCATTTGTCTTCAACCTGTGGGTTCCCAGATCCGTCCTGGATCTGACTCAGACACATATCCAGCATCTGATCCAAGCTCAAAGCTTCTCCCTGTACACATAATGCTTCTGTCTCCTTCCTCCCTTCAGATATAGTTTGCTGCCCAATCTAGTACTCTCACCCGACCCAAAAGAACCTTGTCCCTACGAAAACCTGTCAACAAGGATAAGGGCAAGAGGCACCTTTATGGTGACCACCTCCAGTGGTCATAGGAGCAGCCAACAGTTGACACAAGGCTGGGAGAAAGAGGAAGGGACTGTTGAAGACAAATGAAGAACAACTACTCAGATGGAACATTATGGTGAGTACATAACTTCTTTATCTGAAGTAGTTGTTTTCATTTGGTCTTCACCCTGTGGGACAGAGTCCCCAGCTACTAAACACCTAGAAGGCCCACATGGAAGGATATTCCAGAGCACAGCAGAGCCAAAGGATGCCCTGTTCCTGGATACAATGTTTATAGGTTCATAGGTTGGTACTAGGCTATCGGCCCTAGGGCCTATGCAAGCCTAGCCATAACAATTCTCTGGATATTTCTTCCCACAATATTTACTTCTGTGGACCCCTATCTAGCAGGATGACTGACATGATCCCCGGGTTGAATTTCCTATCTCCCATCCAATCATCAAGGTTCTTTTTGAAGAGGGCCAATGAGGTGCTCTGCTTGACATGTATGGATAGTCTATTCCAGAGTATGGGGAGTCTCTGGGTCAGAACCTATCCCTCCAGCATGTTTTGTCCAATTTATAATGTGAGATGAAGGTATGAGAAGAGGACCAAGCAGCAGCAGAACAAATATCATCTAATGACACCCTGGAGCAAAAAGTCACTGAAGAGGTCATGGATCTGGTGGAATGTGCTTTCACATGACTTAACCGGAGAAATCCCCCTAACAGAATATACCCGAATGATACAATGAGAAATCCAATGGGCGATAGTAACTTTAGAGATTGATTCCATAAAAAGGGTTTGGAGTAAGAGATGAAAAGTTGGTTAGATTTATGAAAGGTTTTTGTCCTGTGCAAGTAGAACTTTAACTGCTGTGCACATCTAATAAATGCAATTTGTATTTACCCTTATTTAGAAAGCTTAGAAAGAAGACCGGGAGATTGATCACATGATTAATGTTGGCCTCTGAAGCTACTTTAGGAAGAAAAGATGGGATAGTGTGCAAGGATACCCTGTCCTTATGAAAAATCATATAAGGGGCTTTGACCGACAAAGCTTGAAATTCCAGAACTCTCCTGGCAGAAGTAATGGCCACCAAGAATGCAGTCTTCTAGGATAGAAATTGCAGATACACTGAAGCTGCAGGTTCAAAGTGGGGCAAAACTAAGGTGAAGTATTAATGTAGGGTCCTTCACCTGGGGTTGAAGAAGAAAGGTACCTTTGAGGAAGGCCTTGCAAAGCTTTGATGATGCTAAGGAAGCCATATTATCCTCCACATGATAACTGGAAATTGCAGCAAGTTGAACATTGACTGTGGAAAAATTAGCACCTTATTGATAAATTCCAGTCAAAAAATTCCAGCCCTGTGGAAACGGGCAGTGAAAGAGTCTAGTGCATGTTGTGAAGCCCAGATCAAAAAACATCTTCATTTACTGGAGTATACCTTTCTGGTAGAAGAATTATGGGCTGCCACCAGGATTCTTTTGACAGGAGAGGATAAGCCAGGAGTCCTGACTACCATGGGAACTGGAGCAGCCAAGTAGTGAGCTTTTGACTAACCAGGTCTGGATGGGGAATCTCTGAGAGATGAGAGATAAGATCCAGAACAGGATCCAACCCCCATGGTGGAGCCACAAGATGAGAGCTCAGAGAGGAAAACCATACTTGGCGAGGCCAGAATGGGGCAATGAGGATTACTAGGCTCCCCAGCCTGTGAGATTTCTGAAGGAATTTTGGTATTAAGGGAAGAACTCGCTGCATTTCACATTGGAAGAAGTGAAGAGATCGCAGCAAGGCTGACCCCACTTGTGAAAGATCCTTTCTGCTACTGAAGGATTCAGAGACCACTAGTAAGGCATCAGAATAGATCTGCCGACCCTGTCCGCTAGAATGTTGGACCTCCCCAGGATGTGCGATGCCACCAGAAAATGGCCGGTGGAGATCACACACCCCCATACTCTCATGGCCTCGTAACATAGGGGATAAGATCTGGATCCCCATGCTTGTTGATGTACCAGACCACCACCATATTGTCCATCTGGATAGCAATCATTCCTGAGGGAAAATGGGTATGGAGAGCCTGCAATGTTAGAAGCACCACCCTCATCTCCAGAACATTGCTATGGAATCTGATCTCCTAGGGGGACCACATACCTTGAACTGTCCTTCCAGAGCAGTGCTCCCCCCCACCCTAGCAGGGAGGCATCCGTGGTGACTGTGGCCATGGGGGAAAGATGGAAGAAAGGGACAACCCCGAACAAGGTCTGAGGAATAAATCCACGACAGAATGATGTCCCTGCACACATAAGAGATTCAGACAGGGTGAGTCAATGAAAGATCTAACCAGGACCAATGTACTGCAAAGGTCCACTGAAGAATCCACATGTGAAGGCGGGATAAGGGTAAGAGATTGATCATAGCCACCATGGACCGCAGCAATCTTAATACTATCTCCGCTGTGGGGAACTGAGTTTGTAGAATGCAAAGATTGTGTAGCTTCAGAGTGTGTATCCTGTCTGGAGTAAGAAAAACATTGGTTTGAATTGTGTCTAAACATGTCCCATTGAAGTGTAACATTTAGACTGTGGTCAGAGATTTGTTGAGATTGATGGTAATGCCCAATCTCTGGGCCAGGAGAAGAAAGGAATCCTTCACTTAACAAAGTTGATACCTGGAAGGGGCAGGGAGGAGCCAACTGTCCAGGTAGGGGAATACCTGTATACCCTGGAGTCTCAGGTCAGCTGCTACTACCGACATCACTTTGGTAATCACCCTGGGGGCTGTGGTGAGACCAAAGGGGAGCACTCTGAACTGGTAATGATTAGCTTCTAGCCAAAAGTGGAGAAATCTCCGAGATCAACTGTCCATTTTGATGTGATAGTACGCATCTTGGAGGTCGATCAGGCACATCGAGTCATTCTCCTGAAGGAAGGGCAAGATAGACTGAAGGGTGACCATCCAGAACTTCATCTTGGCCACTGACAGGTTCAAGGTTGAAAGGTCCAAAATGGGTCTTAGGTCCCCCATTTTATTTTTGGCACCAAAAAGAACCTGGAATAAATGCCTGATCCATAGTGGTCTGGGGGGACTGGTTGGATGACTTGTTTTCCTAGCAGCTTTATGATTTCCAGTGATGCATCCTCCCTGTGTGCAGGTGGAATGTCTGGGAGGTGTTTGGGAGGTGTAGGTTACTCTAGAAAGGGGAGTGAATAGCCTCTGGATATAATTTGCAACACCCAATGATCTTTCTTGATGGACTCCCACCCTGTTAGGTGTAGCGACAGGCAGCCCCCAACTGCCTCCAGAGATGAGCAGCTGGGCAACCCTTCAGGGTTGCTGGACAGGTCTGCCCAAGAAATGCTCCCCAGACCTGTAATTTCTAGGACCCCCGCTGCCCCTAGGGTGGCTTCTGTCAAATCCCCCTCTGCCCCTGGGAGAAGGTAAGTTCTGAGTGTCCCGGGGAAACCTCTGAAATTTCCAGAACCACATCCTCTTGGTCCCTCACTGATTCCTAGAAAAGGATCACTGATGGGCTGAAAAGCAGATCCTGATGGCAGACAGAGTCTTCCCATCCTTCTAACTCTGAACTAATGTGTCACATACTGACTTCCCAAAAAGGGAAGAACCGTTGTACGGGGCATTGATAAATGATGCCTTAAAGGATTCTGAAAACTGCCAAAGCCAGGCATGTCACCTGATGGCAACGCCTGTACCGGTGGCTCTAGTGGCTCCCTCAGTCACGTAGGAGAGGAGATACATAGAGGTATCCGTAACTGAATTTAGGGTGGCCATACGAGTGGAAAACACATTCTTTTCCTCTGCTGACATGGACCCAGGGGCCGACTCAGCAATCTCCTTCACCAGGTCTTGCTGCAGGCGAATCACATGTGCCATGTAATTCAGCGCTCTTACAGAGAAGGTCACTGATGCATATGCCCACTTCCTGAAATGGTCCATCTTACCTGACTCTTAAGAGGGTGGACTGTATAGCTCTCCTGAACAAGCTCCTTCCTAGTGGCATCTGCCACCACCATGGCCTCAACCAGCGATCCCTTATGCCAGCAAAAGCTGTCTGAAGGGGGGCTCAAAACCTTGTCCAGACATTTGGGAATGGGCTCCACTGTGTCCGGTTCCTTCCACACCCGAGATGTAATGAGATCCACTAAAGGATCTGTGGGAGGGGACACCCAGAAAGTAGTGTGTCCTGCACCAAATGCCTCAAGGAACACCAATACATCCACGGTTGTTTTTTAGGCCAACCACCCCCCTCACTGGCGAAGGAGTTCCATGATGTCTCCGAAGGAGACATGCTCGGGGCTAACCAGGGGGAACCTTCCCCTTCTTCCAAATCGGTTTCTTCAATAAGAGACTCCAGTGGGGATTCTAAGTGCCTCCTTTTGCTCTTACGTTTGTGAGGGACATCCTCAGTGGGGATCTTTGGGGAGGAATCACCAATGTCTTGTTGTTTCCGAAAAGGGGTGTCCTGAGGCAAGAGGTGGCAGGCTGTCCCTGAGATGGTAGAATGGCTGGATCTGCACCAGAAACAGAGGGAGCTGGGGCAGAGTCTGAAGACAAGATGGTGAAGGGTCTCAAAGAATTCAAGAGAACCCTCTCTACCATGTTAAAAGCCGAAGGAGAACAGGCATCCTGAGAAAGGACAATAGGAGGAGCCATCACCCTCTGACCTGATGGGGGAGTCAGAGCCGAACCTCCAGGTGTCGGGATACCAAGGGGAAGGTTCTGCTCTGACACACTCAGAGCCAACACCAACCCCTCAGATCTGACGCTGAAGCTACGGCTCCAGGAGCTTGTCGGATCTGAGCTAGTCAGATCCGACCTGCTCAGGGTCATGGTCAGCATCAAGGTACAAGGTACTGTCAGTGCCAGCCCCTTGACACAAAGTGTTCTTGGATCCAAGGACTCCAAAACCAGAGGTTAGATCAGAAAAGGAGTAATAGGAGTGAAAAAGGGCTGTGTGCTCCCCACTCCAGAGGGAGAGGAGCAGGCAAGACTCCCATCTGTATCTGGATGTGGATGAACTTCAGCATTATCCTCTCCATCTCCAGTTTGCTAAGGCTATGGATGGAGCAGGAGGAAGAGGTGACTGACACCGGCCTGGAGGAAAGGAGAGGAGAAGCCTGAGTCAGTGACCAGATCCAGAGCTCCTCCAGGTCTGGAGAGAACCAAGGGGAACACAGCCAGAGAGATTCTGGCCTCAGAGCCAACCTAACTTTAGGTGGAGGGCCAGCAGAAGCCGAGCGATCTGGAGATTGTTTCTTTGGCCTATCCCTCTTGGAAGATTTGTCTCCATCCCTGGCTGTCTTGGTGGGAGTTTGAGTCCCAGAGGCCAGGAATTAGGTAGAGGCAGAAGCCAGGGCTGCAGGGTCTTGAGTTCCCAAAGAGGGAAGAAGGCCCTTAAGAATAAATTTGTTTCTCCTGTCCATGAGTGCCCGTGGATTAACCCCGGCACAGATGGAACAGGAGGTTTCTAGATGGGCTGCCACAAGACAAACTATGCACAGAGTGTGGCCATCAGCTGGGGATAGCTTATACTTTCTGAAGCCAGTTTAGGGAGCTTCAGCCATTGTCCCAACTTAAGGCCCAGCACACTCTCAGTCACACAGTCCACACACGCAAGAGGAAAGACAGAGGGAGAAATAGAGTTTTTTTTTTTTTTTTACACACCGATGAAAAAGTGAGAAATGGAGGTAGAAAGCAGAGAAATAACAGAAGAGAGAAGAAAAGGGAAGATTTTATACCAAAACAGCACTTACCACAACTTTAATAGCAGAGAGCTCGGATCACTTTCTGGATATGTAGTGTAGCAAAAGAGATATAAAGGGAGAAAGGAGACAGGAGCATTATGGGTACAGGGAGGAGTTTGAGCTTGGATCAGATGCTGGATATGCGTCTAAAATTAGATCCAAGATGTATCCGGGAACCCACAGGTTGAAGACCAAATAAAGACAACTACTGTGGTGGTGGCATTGTGGTAGTGCTGTCGCCTGACAGTAAGACGTTGTCCCATTCGATTCTCATCTAGAGCATCTTCTGTCTGGAGACATGCGTGAATGGGTGTACCTTCGTTGAAGGTTGTGCGTCAGGACTGGCAACTCGGCACATAAAAATCTACTGCCAATCATTAGCGGACCGGAGTTCCGCTGTGGCGACCCCTAAATGGGAAAAGCCGAAAGACACAACGACAACTTCAAATCAAGCTACATAACAAGGTCTTATGGATCACCTCAAACAAGCTACATAACAAGCTCATATCAAACTTTCACAACAGAAACAAACAGTAACCCTTCCAATATTCTATTCTAGCTTCACCTGAAATCATACCTGACAACTGTCCCTGATTTTGCAGAATGTCCCTGATTTTGCAGAATGTCCTTGATTTTGCTTCTTATTTTTCCACTGTCCCTCACAAAATATGTGGTTTTCTGGTAAATCACTGATAATTACTGTCAGCCAATAATGCCACACATTACAGTTTCATACTTATTGTTCATAAAATGCATGTTGATTCAAAACCTTTTGTTCTATTAACTTTTGACATGAATTAGTGCAACATTTAAAACCTGTTCATGATTTTTGTGTTTTGTTCCCCCCTATTTTGGCATTGTGCCTAATTATTGACCAAAGGAGTATAGAACTATGCCTAAAACAAGTTACATGATAAAGCAATGCAACTATTTTCACTAAAGAAACAATTATTTGTCTTTTCTTTTAGCATGTGTTCTCCAAAGCCCTTACCCTGCCTTCTGTCATCACTCTACAGTTGAGAGGGTGGCCTAATGGTTAAGGTGTTTGCTTTACAAACACAAGGCACAGGTTTTGAATCTCACAGGGGATAATTAGCTAGGCTTAAAATGGCTCATAAGGGCAGTTAGCTTAGTACTAATCTAAAACCTTGACGAGTGGATGGGAAACAGAAAGTTTACCCCAGGGATCACTTCAATGGCTCTGCTGGACAGAGGTACAGGGAACAAATCTAAGGGGCCGGTGAAAGCCAATACATTCCAACTAGGCTTATAAATGCCTTCGGGCAGATAGCCTAGTACCTACCTATGAACTCACACTCTACTATTCTCTAGGCTGTGCCTGAATTTTCGCCATTCTATATCCTCCATGCTGCAACTGCACATATTTAGGGTTGCCACCTTTTCAAATGGCCAAAGTGGGACATTTTCAGGACACACATCAGATTTTACAGGCCGACACATACCCACGGTCAGTACAAAGGATAGAACTTTACTTTTTTGCCTAAATAAAAGCTTATTCTTGTAGCAGTTTAGTTGCTTATTCTGTTTCTTGTAACATTTAGGTATTTTAGATACAGAAATAACTATTACATAAAATATGGGACATAATTACGTCCTACAATCTCAGGACATTTGCCATTTTTAATATTTTTGGTCAGGACACAACTGCCCAAAGAGGGACTGTCCCTTGCAAAGTGGGACAAGTGGTAACCCTACACATATTGTAAATAATAACACTGTTTTTATTTGATGTATGCTAGTCTAACCACATTATTAAGTTCTACTGAATATATCTGCGGTGTTTATACCGATAATTGTTTGCCTTGCACCCTGTATCCCCACGATGAACATGAAAAAGGTCCACTGTTCTACCCTGGTTAACAAACACACAAAGAAATAAAGAAGTAAAAGTATTCTTACATTTAGAGTGCAAATATTATCTCATTTTTTACATGATATTTAGTTGTTTTTTTTAAATCAAAGAATACATCTTGTTTATTAAAATATTTACTTGTATTTTATGCATATTTTTGGTATGAATATTGAACACTTAATTGTGATAAGTAGAGGGTAGTTATATGAATAAGAACAGTAATTGTTAAAAGAGTGTGTTTGTATGTGTGGGTATGTGTGTGTGAGGGAGAGGGAGAAACTGTTTAAGTGTTCTGATGAAGTATCAGAGCATAGGAAAGACAAAATCACTAACATTTAATTGAATTATTATGCACAATAGCAATCATCATAGCATGTGTATATATGGGGAAATGAATGCTAGTGACAGACTGGAAGTTAAACTCAGTATCCCATAGACTCATTGCTCTCCACTTTTTTATAAATGTATTTGTTTAAAGAGTAAGGAACATTAAACTTATTTTTGTTTATGTATTGGTTTAGTTGCCAACATAAGAATAAGATGCACTGAAATTTTATCATTAACTGATGAATACAAATTAAACTAAGTGCCATTTAATATAAATGTCTTAAACAGTGGCAATAAAAGGAGAACTTTTATTTAATTTCTTAATCAAAATAAGCTAATTCAGTATTATTAGAAGAAACTCACTCACTTTAGAAAGACATTAAATTCAAGAATAAAAATGAACATGAATTAATAGTTGAAACCTCATTCAAGGAAAAGGGGAGAGATGCTGCCACTTTATGGAAGAAATTAGCTCCTATACCTGGTTACACACCAGTTTATACAGACATAACGGACATGTTATCACTAGCAATTTTAGAGTATAACAAGAAGGCCCTCACTATAGCAAATGTGTATTAGTTTCCAGGAATCTCAGCTTATCCACCTTATTAATATTTTAATATTCTATTAAATAAAATGAAAAGCAGCTTCATCAAAAGAACCAAAGACTTTCAATCAGCAAAATTATTAAAACATTGGCAGAAAACATGCATTTAAAGGATGTGATGTTATTCGCAGAGAAAGATTTATCATACACCCATTGCACTCAAGTATATGACACTCAAATGAAAACCAAGAGAGATTATACATCAAATGATTTACAAATTAAGCAGGTAAAGACTCCATGATTATGTGCCCATTCTCTGATCATAATACCGTTTGTGGTCATTTGAAACAGTTCCAAGGAAGTTTCTCCTGATATTTAAAATTCCTGCTAACTTAGTAAAACAATTTGACTTCAAGGATTGGTTTCTGAAGGGAATTAATGAACATAGACAACTCTGAAGAAACTGCCTAACATTTGATCAACTCCACTACTACTGAGTGATGAACAATCGAAGAAAAGTGAGTGAAACAAGTTTCACCAGTAGTGGAGTTTACTTTTTCTCCACTGCTGAGCAACCTCAACGTGGGTACATTAAAGTTCAAGGGTGTGGAGTTGTCCCTACACACAGGGTTGCAAGGTATATTACTGTAGCCAGTACTACTTTTACCACTATATGAATGAGAAAAGTATGCATATTTTCCACACATACAGAGAAAGGGGGTGGGGGAAATTGTGACAAAACAAAACATCTCATTTATCCCATCATTACTAGATGAAGAAAATTTCCAAAGATAATGCAGAGTAGTGAGTAACAGATAACTGGTTGTACCACAGTTTAATATTCAAGTAAACACCATCATGTGTACTTGAGAAAGATAGGTATGGGAGTGGAGCCTAGATGGCCAACTGAGAGCAGTGAATTTTGAGAGCTCCATAAACTAGTATAATAATATAGGAAAATGTCATTATTTTCAAGATTAAAATGTCAGAAATCTATAGATAAACTACTAAACTATATAAATATCAATTTTGGTGGAGATATACAAAAATGTTCCTGTCAAGTAACTTGGAGATATATTGAGTCACTGAATATGAACAACTCAAGAAAGTCTCACCCAGATGCTGCTTTGAAATAAGAACTGCAATTGATGACATCTACCTTATAGGAGCTATCTTTGAAGATGGATGGCTTTAAAAATGACTTAGAAAACCTCAAATTAAATTCTCAAAAACAGACTGATACTCTTAAGTAACTATTACAGCAACACCATACAAAAATAACAAATATAGAGACTTCTCTAAATGACATTGAAGGGAGACTCAGAGAGGAAGAATTCCAAAAATAATTTATGCTTAAACAGAATACATAGCTGCTTAACAAAACAGATGACTTAGAAAACAGGGAAAGGAGAAACAACATAAGGCTCTTTGGTCTGCCTGAAAACACTGAAGGTGAAGACATTATTTCATTCTTAACAACCTTGATTCCTAAATTTTTAGACTTGAAAGAGGGACTTTCATTTGGAATTGAAACAGCGCATAGAGCACTGAGGAAACTTGCTTCTAACTCAACAAATACTCCACCTAGATCCATAGTTATAAACTTTCTTTCATTTTTGGACAAGGAACTAATTTTAAAATCTGCTTGGAGAGAATCACCCTTAAAATACAATCAAAGTCTGATAAGGTTTGACAATGATTAGTTTTCCAGAATACTAGAACAAAGGAAAAAAGTCTCCCAATAATAAAACTGTTGAAACAAAACAACATTAAAGCACATCTGGCCTTTCCAGCCAAGATAAAAATACTTTTTGCCAATGAGATGAGAATCTTTAATGACTTAGAAGAAGCTACTATATTCATCAAAAACAGCAACATAGTGCTTATCTCAGAATAAATGGAATGGATGGCCCCCTACTCGTAAAAGAATAAAAGAATCAAATCCTTGGGCTGATGCTAGAAAGAAGAAACAAAAAAACTGATTCCAAGATAGCTGTCCCAAAAAATAACTCTTACAACTACATCTCTCAAAGTATCAACTGATATGGTACATCCCTTGTCATCTGTTTTTATTTTAAAAAAGGAGGGTTTCTTAAATAACTGAGAAACAGTAATGATTTATTCAGAATGTTCAAAGAGTCCAATAGTTCTTCACAAACAAAGGTAGTTCAAGATGGGTTACTGTTTACATTATATATAAGCCAAACAAAGCAACATATAATACAAACATAAAAGTTTCTATTTCCCCTACTTGAACTCAGTGAATACTTATCTTGTTCATTTTTCATTGATTTTACTTATAATAATTTAAGTAATTAATTAACTAATTCAACAAGGTACCATTCATCAGACTTCAGACTGAAATGTAACAAATTACTATAATATATAATAGCAATAATAGTAGAGTGTTTTGAAAAAAAATGCTGTCATGGAGACTAATGCCTTCTTCAGTTAAAGTATGATTTAGACATTTCATGTATATCCTGCTTAAATAATAGTAGCAAGCTCTTAGTACAAATGTCATCATTATTCTGTCTAAATATAGTTAATATCAATTATGGCAGGTATCACAGCTACGAGTGCTGTTTGATCAATCCTGATATGGTGTGCGTGGATGCAGCTTTGTGTGGCAGCTAGTACAAATGTCATTATTATTCTGTCTAAACATAGTTAATATCAGTTATGGCAGGTATTATAGCTCCGAGTGCTGTTTGATCAATCCTGATATGGTGTGCGTGGATGCAGCCATGTCTGGCAGCTAGTATAAATGTCATTATTATTCTGTCAAAACATAGTTAATATTAATTATGGCAGGTATCATAACTTAGAGTGGTGTTTGATTAAGCCTGACATGGTGTGTGAGGATGCAGCTGTGTCTGGCAGCTGTTGTATGTTGCCATTTTCATCTCTGGAAAACTGTGGGTTGCGGCTTGTGATCAAGGTTTACTGATGCTTGTGTATTAGAAAGAGACACTTGGTATTTTAGCCTGGATCCAGGGGAATGGGGTGGATAAAACTGTGATTTGGGATAGTTTGGAAGAGAATAGTTTGTTTATACATCTGCTGAGTGAGAGGTGGGAAGGCTGGAAGAATGTGTTATCTCTTGTTGTGGCGGCTTGTTGGGAGTTTTTTTTTTTTTATCTGTTTGCTCTCTGTTCTTTTCCTGGCTGCTGCCTCGCTGAAAGGGAGGGAATTTAGGCTTGAAGCTGCAGTGAAGTGAAGCTTTGCTTCAGGTGCATCGTGAGCCTCTGGTATGCAGTACACAGACACACTAACAGAAACAGATGCTCCCATGTTGCTATGGTAACGGAGAAAGAGTGATGATAATGCTTAACGGCTCTGAGGAGCCTCTGAGATGATTCTCGGCAATGAAGTTTTTGGTTTTAAAAACATAAATAAATAAATAAATATATATATATATATATATATATATATATATATATATATATATAAATAAAATAAAAGGGCTGTTTTAAGCCACACATACACATTTTGGTGGTCTCCCAACACTTCGTTTAGGATAAATAAATAAATAAATAATAATAAGTGCAATTTTATGTTTAAAATGTATTTTGGTCCAAACACATTAAGGACTTACATAAGAGTGGAAGTCTGAGTTATTGTGAAAGACTAAGAGCAATTGGTCTTGTGCAGTAATATTTGCAGTGGTCTGGGAGGTAAGCTTGCTTGGATGTGTTGTGCATATGGAGATAGCTGATTCCAGGGGTGTTTGGGGTTGCCGGGAACTGCTAGAGAGTCATCAGATTTCCTTCATGGAAATATCTATGGGAATGGAAGGTGTGTTGAGTGGTTCACTGACAGAGTGGCCACTGCATGGAACTGGCTGGTAAAATGGAACAGGACAAATATTGGTTTGGATATTTTAAGAACAGCCTGGAAACACACAACATGAACTAGTGAATGGCATTCTGACAAAACTGGATGGGCATTGTTGCCCCTGCTTAAAGTACTAATATGTGTATATGTAAGGATGGAAATATACTTATAACAAATAAGAAACTAGAAGGGTCTCATAATTTAAAGTCTATTGACTGTATAAACATGCTTGAAAGGAGCTAATAATAAGAATAAGCATTACAGCTTGTGGTCTCTCAAATAACTAAGCAACAGCCAAAAAAAAAAGAAAAAAAACACACACACACAATAGTTATGTAATGTATGATTTTAGTAAATCTGCTGCTGAGCGTCTCTGTTCCCTGGCGGGCATATAATGCTAGTCTCCCTATAGTGGAGTCTCCCCTGTGGTTTCACCTGGGCACCGATTAACGAACACTGTGCATGGAACACTATTCTGAAACCCTTTTCCTGACCTTCAGCTCTGCAAACAGCAAACCTCTTTTTACAAAGACCACTTAACCTATAGTTGAGTCTCCCCTGGGCACCGATTAATGAACACTGTGCGTGGAACACTATTCTGAAATCCTTCTCCTGACCTTCAGCTCCGCAAACAGCAAACCTCTTTTTACAAAGACCACTTAACCTATAGTGGAGTCTCCCCTGTGGTTTCACCTGGGCACCAATTAATGAACACTGTGCATGGAACACTATTCTGAAACCCTTCTCCTGACCTTCGGCTCCACAAACAGCAAACCTCTTTTTACAAAGACCACTTAACCTATAGTGGAGTCTCCCCTGTGGTTTCACCTGGGCACCAATTAACAAACACTGTGCATGGAACACTATTCTGAAACCCTTCTCCTGACCTTCGGCTCTGCAAACAGCAAACCTCTTTTTACAAAGACCACTTAACCTATAGTGGAGTCTCCCCTGTGGTTTCACCTGGGCACCGATTAATGAACACTGTGCGTGGAACACTATTTTGAAACCCTTCTCCTGACCTTCGGCTCCGCAAACAGCAAACCACTTTTTACAAAGACCACTTAACCTATAGTGGAGTCTCCGCTGTCGTTTCACCTGGGCACCGATTAACGAACACTGTGCGTGGAATACTGTTCTGAAACCCTTCTCCTGACCTTCGTCTCCGCAAACAGCAAACCTCTTTTTACAAAGACCACTTAACCTATAGTGGAGTCTCTCCTGTGGCTTCACTTGGGCACCGATTAACGAACACTGTGCATGGAAAACTATTCTGAAACCCTTCTCCTGACCTTCGGCTCCACAAACAGCAAACCTTTTTTTTACAAAGACCACTTAACCTATAGTGGAGTCTCCCCTGTGGTTTCACCTGGGCACCGATTAACGAACACTGTGCATGGAACACTATTCTGAAACCTTTCTCCTGACCTTCAGCTCCGCAAACAGCAAACCTCTTTTTACAAAGACCACGTAACCTATAGTGGAGTCTCCCCTGTGGTTTCACCTGGGCACCGATTAACGAACACTGTTTTTCTATCCCTCCTTTTCTCCTTTCACTCTTCTCTACTCACTTTCTTCTACCCTTCTATTGTTTAGAGTGCTGTCCTTTTCCTCTCTTCAGCAAGACCGACCACTATTTTTATTAGTCTCCCAACTGCTCAGCTTTTGACCTAGCAGTAAATAAGAGGAAAAATTAAACTTAAACTAAAGAAAATCAGTGAAGTAACTGCTTTCTAGCTGTGCTATTCTCTCCACACAATCCAGCCAATCCCTCTGCTTCCTGACTGATTTGTGCCATTCCTTACCTGAGCATTGCCCCACTCCGTTCGGCCTCGCTATGCTCGGGCTCACTTCGTTCCCCTACCCTACCCCCATTCCCACCAACCCCTGATACAATTTCCTTTATACTATCTACTCCCTCCCCTTCCTCCTCCAACTATCCAATAATAAACAACTTCCTGTCAAACTAAACTATTCATCACTTCCTGTCCCCATTATATCCTACTCCTCCCACTATAGCTAATAACCACCTACCTATATACTATAACTCTTTCCCTCTCTCTGCCTTACTCCCTACAATCACCACTCACCTTTCAACAACTATTTAACTAAAATGCAATATCTCATTCTAACCTCCCTACTCCTCTTTCTCCAAACCACTCAAACCTCATACCACTCCCACCTTCCCCTCCATCTATCATACACTACATCCTCCCATAGCATATACACATCAAACACCTATTTTATTCCATCCAACTTTGATATCTTCCCAGTGCTGTTCAACCTCCCCAACTGTTACCTAAGAAGATCTACCAGATTAGATATATCCCCCTCAACCTACAAACCTAAGTCCAAACTGTCCAAGACACACCAATTTACATTCCTAGTCACAGTACCTAATAATAACCTACTCACCTCAGGTGACATCCACCTCAACCCTAGTCCCACCCACTCTAGACCTAAGTACACATCCCTACTCTCCTCTACCTCCACACTAAACCATACTATCCCCTCTTCTCTCACATCCCCAAACCTTCCCAACTCCTCTGCCCCATCTACAATACCCAACCCAACTCCACCTAAATACCTATCCATATACTCTCTAAATATACAAAGTCTAACCAATAAAATCTCTAAGCTTCATGCTTGGATTGCCCAAAAAACTCCCCACATATTATGCCTCTCTGAAACCTGGCTTAAGCCACATATTACAAATAATGAAATCCTCCCACCAGGCTACAAATATCTATCATTTAGACACACTATCTAAAAAAGGGGGTGGTGTTGCCATCCTTCACTCAAACAACCTATAGCTTTCTCCCTTCCCCTCACCTATCCCTGACTTTCACCCAGCTGAACTTCTCATCACTAACTGCCATCTTAATCCTCACAAGAAAATTGCCATTTCCTCAATATATATCCCCCCAGGAAATAACTTACCCACCTTAGAGAAAATCCTTTCCTGGTTCACCCAAAACATACCCTACGAAATCCTCATTCTAGGTGACACTAACCTTGACTGAACCAAACTCAGAACCGACTCCCCTCAAAATACCATCAATCTGCATGGTTTCCACCAACTTATAACCTCCCCCACTAGAATCCATAAAAGCTCATTATCCAGCTCCATAATTGAATGGATACTAACCAACTCCCCTAAAGTATATAATAACTCCTATTTTCCCTCCCCCGCTCATTCTCCCACCTTAAAACATCCTTCTCAATTAGGTCCTCAAACAATACTCTTATTAAACCTGATGCTCATTCTAAACTTCTTGGGAGTCATTATCGATGATGAACTTAAATTTAACCTACAACACCTACACTGTACAAAAAAGACCAACCAGATACTAGGCTTATTCTATCGAAATAAAAGATACCTAACTCCAAATGGCAGGCTCACCCTAGCCCAAGCTTTTCTCCTCCCATTACTCCTTTATGCTGCCCCAGTGTTTACTAACATTCAATCCACAACTTTACATAAACTCCAGCAAACCTACCACAAGATTGCAAGATTTATCACAATCTCTCCATACAAAACACACCACTGCACAGCCCTTTCATCCCTTAAATGGCTTGAATTCCCTCACTTACTGCTGTTTTCACAACTTCAAATGGTCCACTCTATTCACTACAAGCCTGCATCATGTCCTGCTCTTTCAACTTTCATCTATTTCTATAAACCTGCTCGTACCCTCTGCACCTCCAACCTACAACTACTTCAATCCTTCTAACCAAAGAAATCTGTAGGCAAACTCATATAAATGCTCTATAGACCAAGCTTGGAACAAACTTCTTACAGACATATGCACCACTATTCACCTAGCCCACTTTAAAGAAAAGCTCAAACTCCATCTACTTAGCTCCAAAATTTGTGCCTGCATAACCCCAACCTAACCCCACCCTCTCCTATCTTAGCTCTCCCACCTCAATTACCTTGAACCTCATATCTTTATTGCTTATTACACCTCTACTATATGTACTGTTAACCTCCCCTCTACTACATCTAAGTACACTTTACCTTCTTTTCCCAACTCACATATATATGTCTGAACATCAGAAATTCCTCTACTCCTAAATACCTCTCTATACTTCTAGGTACCTTAAAAATAGCTCCAGTCTTACTAACTGTATATATGTAAATAACTCCATCTTGTTATTTTTCTTTATTTCTCCTCCTCTTTATCTTACACCCCTCCAGATAAGATAACTGTGTGCTACCGTGTATGCCTTGAATATTATAATGTCTGTATAACTCAATTACTTGAGTGTTTCATTACTATAATGTTTTTTTATCAACAATGTATAACACAATAGCTGATTGTATTTTGTTACTGTATTTCTTGGAGCTTTTCTCCTCGGGTCTCCACTGAAAATGGGCCAAAAGCCCAGCTGGACTAACCCGGTTAACAAATGTCAATAAATAAAAAATAAATAAATAAAAAATATAATCGTCATATATGATGAAGCAGTCTGCTGAATTTAGATGTTAAAGACAGGATTTAATAACATGGGCTTGTGTATAATAACACTACTGTCTTAACTTGTCATAAATGATGTACACTACACTGAACATCAAGGGGAAGCATGATGATTTTCTTATATAAGTAAATATGCATAACAAGTCATGTAATTGCTTTAACTTGAATTGTAGTTTTTGTAATGCATCTTGACCATATATAATACTTAAGCGGTTACCAAGGTAACTCACGTTTTATACATATCAAACTGACAAAGTTGTTCAAGAGAAACAATAGAAGCCTGAACTTGAAATGCCACAGAATGTAACAATCATATTCTGAACAAATAGTCTTAAATTGACAATAGACACTCAGTTTAATAACATGGGCTTGTGTATGATAAAACTACTGTTAACATGTTATGAATGACATACACTATATTGAATATCAAGGGGAAGCATGATGATTTTCATATAAGTAAATTTGCATAATAAGTCATATATTTGCTTTAACTTGAATTGTGGTTTTGTAACCCATCTTGACCATACATAATACTTAACCTGTTACCAAGGTAACTAATGTTTTATACATGACATCAAACTGACAAAGTAGCCTGAACTACGAATATCACAGAATGTAACAATCACATTTTAAACAAATAGTATTAAATTGGCAATAATCATTCAGTTTAACCTTTGCTGATTATACAGACTAGAATGTTGCCATTTAAATCTAAAAACTTTCAATATATGCCATAACATAGCAATTTATGAATATTGAAAGGGAATTTGTAATCATTAATCACAATAAGTGAATTTGTTGTTTTTAACCTATAATTTCACTCATTGTATAATAAGAAATGACAGATATGAAAATCCTTATGTGTAGGAAGAGGGATGCACTGATAATTAAAATCCACTAACTTTCAGCAATGTTCACATAAAACAAACTTGATGCTTTAAGTAAGTTAGCAGCAAACAAAGTGATTACTTAAATGCTGGCAAACAAAAAAATATAACTTTTGATATATCCAGTAAAATACATTGTATTATAAACATTAGGGATAAATATTATTACCATCTATTTATATTAAGTAATACATTTTGAAAGACTTGATCAATAACGGTGAATATGTTAAATAACTGTGTGCTATAATCTTTTACTGAGGTTTTATATATGATACATCCTACTTTACTATGATTGAATTGCTTTTCATCTATCTTTCATGTAAATATTAATTGCTTATACAATAAGTAGACATTTATATTATATTAGAATTCTGTCTAATCTACAATAGTACTATATCAGTTCAAAATAATATAAATATTGCTTATTCCTATTACAAATATTCTTCATAAGATAATTCAATTTATGGAGCTCAGATGTTCTGGATTGTCAAGGTATGAGTGATAATCTGATGGACTTAGTTTTAGCCATCAGATTAGGAATGATTTTCATTCCATGGCTAGTGTGGATCTTAGTTTTGTTAACATTTATTAATTTAAATTTATTTCACAAAAACATTTTTAGTATGCCTGACTAAAACATTACTTTATTGGTAAATACTCAAAGTATAAAACTCATAATTTCCTTTAAAAGCTCAAACATATACTTTATAGTCATCAGAGAAAAATGTTTAATAGTCACACTAAAACAAAAAATACATAGTCTAAATAACCTAAGATGGATTTAACTTTATTATCATTACATACCAATGGCCTAAACGATCCTAGCAAGAGATCAAATCTACTGAAATATTTAAAACTGAACAAAGCACAAATTGTCTTCCTTCAAGAAACTAATTTCAAAACAAATGACAATTACAAATGGAATCCTAACGAATATATGATATTGGCACAATCCACTTATAAGACAAAGGGGGTAACAATTTTATAGAAAACAAATGTGATTAACCCAGAAATCATTTATACGTATGAAGATAAAGAAGGCCTTATGGCATTAGTAATAGTTAAATATAATAACAGAATATGGACCCTAGCCAATCTATACTGGTTCCCAGGCATTGGAACAGGAACTGTTAAAAAGTACTTGGATTTCATTTCCAATAATTATAAAGGCAACTTAATATTAAGAGAAGATTTTAACTGTTTATTTGATACTTCTGAAACTACAAATAAAAAAACTGCTGCATACATCTGCTGTATCAAAGGCTTTAAATAAGTGATTAGAATCATTTCATCTTGTAGACACTTTCAGATTTAAAGAAGATAAATCTTTGTTGTTTTCCCATCAAGATCACAGATTTGGTACCCAAACTAGAATAGATCAAATATTTGCTGCTCATGACTTACACTCTAAAATCATTAATTTCTCAATCACTCCCTGCCCCTTTTCAGACCACAATTCATTGATACTAAAAATTCAAAATGGGTACAAACCATTAATCTTTAACTCCAGAATTCCAGCATATATAACTAAAAGTAAAGAGTTCAAACCTTGGTTATTATCTGAATTACAGTTATTCTTAGATATTAATTACACCACAGAGATACATAAAATAATGATATGGGTCTCATTAAAAGCTTACATATCTGGTAAAACCCTAACTTGGTATAAAAAAAATCAGAGAATGGGATTGTATTAGATCTACAATCCAAACGTTTGTCAGTAAAAGCTGAAAAAAAATCAAAATAATTTGGAGATGAAAAAGAAAGTAGAAGTATTAAACAATAAATACAATGGAATTCTAACACATAAAACTAGTTTAGCTTTAGAAAAATTAAAAACTAATACCTTGGCCACTTCTCCGAAATATCTACATAATTTATCCACAAGAATCAAAATACAATCAAAAGCTAATAACATTAAACATATCTTCCATGAAAAGAAAGGGAAAAATGTCTCGGATATAGGTAACATTCTTGATACCTATAGAAATCACTACATGGAACATTTCCAAAATGAAAATATACATATTGATCAATTAAATCTAGATGAAAATTTTTTTAATATAAAAAAATACCAGGGAAATTAAAACTAGATATGCAAACACCATATCCTACAACGAAATTACAGATACAATAAAAGAGGGTAAAAATAAAAAAGCTCCAGGTATAGATGGCATAATTATGGAAATATATCAACTTTTTCCTTCAAAGATACTATCCCTCTTCCACAAAACTCTATTAAAAATTCAGTCACAAGCTTTAATACCACCATCTTGGAGATATTCCTTAATCACACCAATCCTAAAGGAAAACAAATCCCCAAACCTATGTACCTCATATAGACCTATATCATTATTAAATAATGACTGTAAGATATTTATGACAATATTAACTAACAGAATGAAAATGCCACTATCCCAAACAATGAATAATGATCAAACTGGATTTATATATCATAGACACACACATGACAATATTAAAAGGATACTTTCTCTTATAGATTATATTAATAAAGACAATAAAGAAACACTCATAATTGGTTTAGATATAGAGAAAGCATTTGATCCCCTAAATTGGGACTATTTATTCAAAATCCTAATGTTATTTGAATTTCCTACATCCTTTGTTCATCTCCTAAAGAATATATATATTCAAATAATTTAGCGTATGTCAAGTTAGGTCCTTTTACCTCCGAATCTATACATATAACAAAAGGCACTAAACAAGGATGTCCCATGTCACAAATTCTATTTGCCCTGGTTACTGAAATATTGGCAGATTCAATTCATAACAATATAAAAATCAAAGGAATATATGTTTATGGACAATACAATTCTAAAGTAATGCTATTTGCTGATGAGATATTACTAACATTATCTAATACAAAAGAGACATTAGAATAATTATATATATTAATTGACAAATTTCACATGACTTCAGGACTCCATTTCAATAAATGAAAACCACATTTTTTATTTTTAAATTAAAAAAAAGAACTGCAGACTAAGGAGGGATCACATCATAGGGAAACAAGAATCTAACTTAAAATATCTAGGAATTGAGTTATAAAAGGATAATAATTGATTAGTCTCAAAAAACTATAATAATATCATTAATACAATTAGAATCTCTGTTGAAAAATGGAGCAAAATAATATTAACATTTGAAGATAAACTACAGTTAATACAAATTGTTTTACTGCCCAAGATCCTATATATAGCCTTGGCAATACAACTGTTACCAGAAAGGAATATACTTAAAGAAATAAATTCATGCTTAATACAATGTTTATGGTTTCCAAAAACAAACAGAATAGCTTTAATACGTCATATTAGACCATGGAAATAGGGAGGATTAAACTTTCCTGATACAGAAACATATATAAAAGCATCAATATATAAAACAATCTCAGTCTGGATAAGTCTAAATTACTCTGCAAATTGGAAAGAATTACTAACTGTAATATCAATAAATTAATTTGATTTACAAAAAAAATGTCAAATAACAGATAAAAACAATTTGCTATGGCACATATTATGCATTAGTATGCAATATAACATAACTAAACCCACTAAAACTCATATGATTAATTATTACATTGACTCATTTAGGAAAATTACTAATGCAAATATAGATTTAAAAATCTGGTTCAATCTTTTAACACCATTTATAGTCACATAGAACTTTCCACACAAAATATAGAGAGAAATTATTAATTCCTGGGAACAGAAAGGATTTGTTTGTTGGCTCCAATGTATCAAAGAACTAAAAGTTTTAGATATGCAAGTATAGCAAGATTATCCAAGTGCAACTAACTCTGGGCAAGACCACAATCCAAATTGTAGCTTGGTGCACATCCCCCACCATGCCCCAGGATTTCCACTCATCATTTCTTGATACACTGGAAAATATTAGGGTACATCCCAACACCCTAATAATGGGAAATTTCAAATACCCCACCATTAATTGGGAAAACTACTCATGTACCAACTCTTTTTCTCAACATTTTCTGGAATTCATAAATTCCAACTCCTTGGATCAATTTATCCACATCCCCACCAGGGGCAGCAATATTTTAGACCTAGTCATTACCAGCATGAGTGACCAGTGTTCCACACCTAAGGTCAATTCCTTGTTGGTCAGATCTGACCACAAGCTAATCACCCTAGACATCCACATCCTACCCCCACCCCCATTAGGGAAACTACCATAAAAAATTTCTTCAAAGCCAACTTCACACTTCTTAAGACAGAAGTGGCAAACTTCACGACACCCATGCAGAAGGACAATAGAGGTATGACTGCTGAATCCTACACAATTGCACTTTATAAGCACTTACACAAGTGCATGGATCATGCTATCCCTAACAGAACCAAGATGCTATCCTCCAAAAAATGAAGCCAATCTGGTGGTCTCCTGCCATAAACAAACGCTACACACTCTAGGGACCTAAACCTTATCACCACAATAAACAGAACATGCTGGAGGGATAGATTCCTGTCCCAGAGACTTCCCATACTCTGGAACAAACTACATATCTATATCAAACAAAGCTCCTCATTAGTACTCTTCAAGAAAAATCTTGATGATTGGATGGCAAATAGGAAATTCACCCCGGGGCTCATATTGTGGCTCTGCTCAACAGTGGCACAGGAAAATAATTGTCCTGGGTGGCAAAATCCAGGGTACCTTTTTGGCTAGGCTTATATAGGCCCTAGGGCCAATAGCCTAGTACCTACCTATGAACCTATAATAAAAAGAACATACAAAATTCCACAACAGGACTGGCTAACTTTACAGAGTAGTTTGTCATATTCACAAGATTTAAGTAGAATAATTAACAATTCTTCATTTAAAGAAATACCTAAATTTACGAAATACATATATGAAATCATATATAATGACTCTGACATGGGAAACAGTATTTCAAATTTTTACAAAATATTGATAAACTATAAAACAACACCCAAAACCTCATATTGGAAATATATAACAAAAGGACACTCGATACAGTTAACTGAAGATATTAAAACAAATATCTTATTAGCGATAAAATATACATCCTTTACACAATACTGGAAAGTTTTTTATTGTAAATGCTTGCACAGAGCATTCTTAACCAAAGACAGAATCAGTAAAAATAGTTCTTCCATAAAAGGAATATGTTGGAGATGTGAGGAAGTACACAATGCCGATTAGAACCACATTTTCTTTGATTGTGTTAAAATTAAGCCATTTTGGAATGGTATTAATAACTTTCTACAAGCTTTATTTAATGAATCATTTTATTTAAGTAAAGCTCTTGTATTATTAAATGTGAACGAAGGTCCTCATTTGAATATGTGAAACATTTATCTAGTATGGACTATACTTGCAGTTTCAAGGAAGTGTATAACAAGAAGATGGAATACAAACACAATGCCAACTTTGGAAGACTTCTACAGCCTACTGAAGACCACAGTATTATTGGAAATTAAAATTAAAGAACTAAGAATTTATCCAAAGCCATTTACCAACAACCCTTGGGGAAAAGTCTTATTGTTGATTGACACTACACAGTAATTGATCAGACACTCTGATAATGGATTGGACATACTTATAAAGTAACTGTATACATTAAGATCTGTTATAGTGTTAGGCAAATGTAAATAGTGTACATAGTTATTTTTGATGTTATGTATAAATACTATGGAATTCATTCAAATTTATTTGAAAAATAAAAAAAAATTGAGGAAAAAAGAAAGGTATAAATACAGATATAACTCTGTTAATTTCTATAAATGTCTGTTGGGCTAGGTCAGGTCAATTAAAAAAGAAAAACAAAAACACTAGCAAATGCATTCTCATATATGTAAAACTATGGCAATGAAAACCAGTTTTCCAAAAATGCACAAACCATAACAAATGCTGATTTAAATACTTCAAATAACCTCTGTGCCATGTACAAACCCCCAACCATAACACTGTTCCTAAATCTACAATAAAATAACACTAACCACATTCCTTAAATCAAATACCTTCTAAGACTCCAACTCTAAAGTTAAAGTCGCTGACTTCTATTAAATATGACATTTGACCTACTGGAATTCAAAAAAATGGTCTCAGTAAACTGGGATTCAATAACAACATTCTTAATTAATATTATTCTTCCTCGGTGGACTACAGTCAACTCATCTTCACTTTTGTAGGTCCTGGATATCAATGATTACATTGTTTTAACATTCTGGATTTTATTAGTTTATTTATTTTTAACTATGGCTGGCTTATTCTCACTACTTGGGCACTTCTCCAGTTTTGATCTATAGTTCCACTCCATTTCTTAAACAGCTTGTAATTTTTCACCAGAAGTATTCTACCTACTTAAATTTCTGAGCCTATATCTTTATATCTCAGGCTGTTACTGCAGATGTCCTTTGATATTCATAAATCAGTAGCTTTTGTTTGCTTTAGTAATTACTTTGATTAACATAAATGGCATAAAAGACCTGTTTCTGCAAGTAGTTAGAATGCACTATTCATTAAAACGATTACATGAACAATAAATAATAAAGTACATTAGTGCAAACATTATATTTAATCATTATACTGACATAAATGATTTATGCAAGCTATTAGGATGTCCAGAAAATGTAAGCAACATAATTATATGGCATTACAAATCATTACAAGTTATAATACACAGTCTGACAGCTTAATAAGTTAAAGTTTTCTGTTCTTCTGCATGCCTAAAATGCACATGACCCACAACAGTAAGCTGAGACAATTTCAGCTACACATGTTTCATGAGTCTGTGCTATCAAATTCTGTACATTACAGCAGTGTCAAAAGAGAAATTAACTTCATTACTAATGTAATGTCCAGGCAAAATGGTGTGGAGATGCAGTCAGCAGTATTCACAAGGGTTCTGAAATTTGTCTAAACTATGATCCTGGCAGATACAGAGGAAGACAACGAGCTATAGGCAGGCAAACAACGGGATGCCTATCTCATTTCTGTGCAGAGTTTCATAGAGGACTTTATCTTGCATTCACACAGAACATCATGTGAAGCTAAACACAGCAGAATCTTCTTAGGGTTTGACAAATTAATGCACTAAAGCCTACTGGCCACCCCACCATAATCAATGACCATTCTAGCTTGTCTCAGCTGGTGAGACCAACCTCCATGTACAGGTGCCAGCCTCTTTTTGCAAGGAATCTTAGCAATATGAATATTTTGTGCATTTAACATGCTGCAACCTTTATATACTTTCTATGTGGTGGGATCAGAATTAAGATAAATGTACAATAATTATTAATTAATTTGTGTATTGCTGGAAATTAACCTGTAAACTGAATGTAGTAAATTTAGTGGAGAAGCCAGAGACCATCTCACAGTACCCCAGGGTGGTCCATTTTTTTCCCTGTGACACCAACTCTATTTAGCATTATTATTTGTTTTCAAAAATCATTTTGGATTCTGTCCTACAAATTAAAAATTAAAATAAAAAAGTGCCTATCTTATTCAGAAGGCAATTTCTTGTATCATGTCTATTCAGAATGAATGACAACATTTTTGAATGTCTTCAACAAAAGACTGCTGTGATTTTAATGAGCTACTATAAGGAAACAGTTAATAAAGGTATTTAAGTCATGCTACTAATTCATCAAACTGAGCACCATCTTAAAAATTTGGACTTTTGTTTTCATAATTTTACTTTGCAACTGCAGTATGTTACTTCTATGATCTTCGTTATATGTCAGTTGCACAAAAATGATAATCAAACAAAAATGAATTTCATTGCACAGAAGTTAGAAAATGTTGTTTGTTAAAGAAAATATAATCAAAGCAGCATTATCTGAATGAACAAAAGCCAGTCAAAGTCTTCTGTATGAAGGCACACTCCTATCCTATCTATTTATAATAATTAATTTCAAAGCAGGACATGTTTTGTTGCCTTCTCCACAGGTGATTATCAGGTGATACCAGCTCCCCTCATCATTCACCTCGTCTACCTGACTCACCTTAGCCTCCTGCAGTTCAGGACCAATGAGAAGATGAAGGACACTGGTGAAAGCCCACAAAATGTCATATAATACAGTTTCTTGCATATTGTCAATAATGTCTGAAGTAATAAAGGAAATGCTTATTTACTGCTGTGCATGTAACAACACAATCTAAATTTTTCAAAGCAATAACCACCTGATATGTCAAGGCATATTGTTAGGTAAATAAACTAAATATCAGCCATCTATGTCATTTTCTAAGGTGAAATGATATACCTGTTAACAGTCAACTGATCAACAATGTAATATAATATAGAGCAGTGTATCTATATTATTGCTTCTTTGTGTGGAAAGGATTTGAACTATATAAATATAAAAATTGTACTTCAAACATTTTGAGAATTTCAGTGGTATTATGCATGGTGTGACGTTCCTGATCTGGGCCAGTAATCAAGGAGCTTCAATACTCACCACTGACATCAGTGAGGGACATTCATTTGGAAGAAAAGTGGATACACACAGTATTTTCAGAGCAAACTCTCTGCACAAAGCACAATTTCCCATAAGAGCACACAGGGAGAACACTCAGTCCCGGAGCTGGGTTTCTCTCTCTCTCTCTCGCTCTCTTTGTCTAGGCCCCAAATAAGACTCCCCACTGACACAGCTATAGAGTTGAATCCTCAGCCAAGCCCTCCACTACCATCTCTGTGAAAGCAGTGCTCTGTGTCCCTGCTCCAAGTAGCTCTTTCACACACACACACACACACACACACACACACACACACACACACACACACACACACACACACACACACTTTGAGATTTAATTTTCACACACAAACACCTAGAAAATGCTGCCACAGATTTACAAGCTATGCCCCCTCCGCCCAGACTATAAGGTAGATACTGCCACCAGAACACTCCAAAGCCAGCTACTTTAAGGCTCTTACAAGGATACCCAATTATACTGAGTACAATTAATACTAATACAAATGGTAATGTTTGACCAATGCAGTAAGACGTTCAGTAGTGAACACAGTGTCACTAAATAAATATAAGGGCTCTCAGAGGTTAAAATTTTCTCTAAAATACCAGCTACAATATAAAGTTTAAATATATTTAATAATAAATAATAAAATAACATGAAAATACTAAATATATTTTTATAATAAACACCAGAGTTTCAGTCACATGAAATATTAAAAATAACACGGATGGATAGATTCACACAGATGCATGAAAACAGCACGTAACTAATCTCACTATATTTTTAAGACTGAGCTAAAGAATTACTATTCCCTGGTTACTTACTAAAGCAAGGTGGGATGAAGTAGGTGAGTGGTCCTTCTTTGTCAGGTTTCAAAAACAGACTGCCCTAAGACTTCTGTCTCATCTTGCATTAAAACATAATTTCAGTGCTAGATTACAGAATGACATCACATACATCTGGTAACCTGACTTCTAGTTCCCATACTACTCCCTTTACTAGAAACTGAGCCAAAACCTTGCACATATGTGTTATCAAACACGCACACACATAGAGCTGTGTTAATATGCATTACAGCATCTAAAAACTATAAAACCATTTCAAAACCTTCCACCCTTCCAGGGTAGCAATTAGTTCACCCCTAAGGACAATACAGTAGGATTCTTAGTCCTGGTTTCACAGACATTTTGTCCCTGGCTGCAACCAGAACTGTAAGATACATTCTTTATAGCCTACACCAGGTAATTTGATTTCAGACTATTTTTCAAAGTTAGATGGACTGAGATTAACCTCTTCTCTTCCATTATCCACTGTTACAATATATTAATTTCAACAGTTACAAAACAGTCTTACATGCAGGTGTATTTCTTTTCTGTCCAGCAGGATCCACTATTGGTACATTTGTTAAAACAAGCAACTTTACAAATACATTTTCCACACAAGTACCTGTACAAATCAGTTTGATATACAAATGACATATAATTCTTTACAAAACTCCAGCTAGCTATGCTGGTATATGTTACACATCCACTGCCCTACTTCTCCTGGCATAGCTGCCAGTATCTCACATCATTACACATGGATTTCCATTTTTTAGAGGAAGAAAATTCCAGAACGCAGGGTCTCATGATACAGGATGATTTTATCATCTGCAGTGAATGTTTGACTTGGTACAGTCAGGTTGCAGTATTAGTTCTGTGAAACTGTAAGGGAATTAATGACAGCAAACCAGTTCAGGTTTTATTGCTAGAGAAGTCTCAGTAGCAAAGACTTTACAGAAAAATACAAACAAGGAGGCCAGCTTATAGGGACAAAGGAACCCAGCTGTCACCTTTTAGGGTGGTGCAGCAGTGCTCTAATCCAGAGGCTAGTAGAACAAGTTCAAATATTTTGTTTTAGATATTATCCAGTGTTTTTTTTCTGTTATCAGTGAAAGCCTATAATTCATAATTAATTTTATGTATTTCATTATCAGGTTAGTAAACTAGACAGCTAGGGCACTTTTCCCTTTATGATTTTTTATTTATTTATTTATTTTACATTTGTTTACCGGGCTAGTCCAACTGGATACATGTCCATTTTCAGTGGAGGCCTGGGGAGAAAAGCTCCACTACATACTACTTAACAATATCAAGATATACATGAATATACAATAATAGGAAAAACATATGCTTTAAACCTACGACAGGTTGTATAGACTTTTGAGTACAGTCTGAGTCTTAGGATGGTAAAAAAAAAAAGTAAAGATGTTGAACATTAAATACTCTGTTGGAGTTTGTAGTTAAGAAGAAAGAGAAAGGGAGTTAAGGAATCAGATAAAATAGGAAAAAAAAGATGGCTAACCAGGGTTATTGCATGAGCATAGCCAATGGTTGTTTAGGAAGAATTTTAGTTTAGTTTGAAATAGGGGGAGTGAAGTTAGGGTTGTGAGGCCTTGTGGTAGCTGGTTCCATATTTTGCCAACTGAGTTGGAAAATGTGGAGTCACCTGCTGAGTTTTCAGATAGGAAAGTTTGGATCAGTATTTTGTTAGTGGAGTGTAGGTACCTCTGATTGTTATAGGGTGTTATGAGGGTGGAGAGTATTGGGGTGTTGTCGGGGTGATGAAGGGCATTATGGGCAATAGTGAGTTGATAGTATTGTATAAGGTGGGGTAATTCCAGCCACCCTAGTTTTTTAAGATTTAAACAATGATGAGTTCTATATGGAGAGGCAGTTGCAAATCTGGCGATGTTATTATATGATGTAGCTAGTTTGTTAAGATTATGCTTCGAAAGATTTGTGTATATGGAGGAAGCGTATAATAGGGTTGAGATTAAGTGGGTTCTAGCTATTGTAGTTCTGGCTTCAGGAGTAAGAAAAGATTTGATTCTGTAGAGAGAGCCTAGTTTTCTGTTGGTAGATTTTATTGTAAAGTTAATATGGTTGTCAAATCTTAATTGATTGTCAATAGTAATACCCAAGAGTTTTGTTGTTTGGTCAGGAGAGATAATGGTCCCATTATTGGATGTAAGTGTATAATGGATAGAGGAAGACAAGTGGATGGGTGGAAAGAGCAAGAGTTTGGTTTTCTTGGCGTTGAGGAGAAGACAATGTTTAGAAAGCCATTGCTCTATAGTTGTGAAGGTTTTTTGTGTGAGAGAGTGAAGTTCTGTCTGCGTTGAGGCTGAGCAAATGATACTAGTGTCATCTGCATATTGAATGCAAGTTGTTAGTGGAGTAGCTAGATGAAGTTCATTTATAAAAATGGAGAACAATAGAGGACCTAAAATAGAGCCCTGAGGGACACCTATAGAGGTGGGGAGGAGATCAGAGAGTTGGTTGTCCCACAGAACTGCCTGTTTTCGGTTGTCTAGATAGGATGTGAACCAGCTTAAGGCAGGATTATCTAGAGAGAGGGACTTTAAACGATGGAGGAGAAGTTGGTGATTGACCATGTCAAAGTCTTTGGACAGGTCTACAAAGAATGCCGAAGAAGGAGTATTATTGTTGCGGTTTTTGTTAATTGAGTCGATGAAGGATGGTAAGGCTGTGCTAGTACTATGGTATGGTCGAAACCCATGTTGGCAATTAGCCAGGAGATTATAGTTTAGTAGGTGATTTAGTAACTGCTTGTGGATAAATTTCTCCATTATTTTTGCAAGAAGAGATAGTAACGCTATAGGGCGGAAGTTAGAATACTCAGTAGAGTCACCTCCTTTGAAAAGAGGGATAATGTAAGAGATTTTCCAGACTGATGGAATTGTACTTTCTTCTATGGTCCTGTTGATCAGTATAGAGATGGGGTATGCTAAGGCTTTTGCACCTAGTTGGAGGTATTCTGCTGGTAATCTGTTGGCAGAGGGGGTTGTAGGTTTTAGTTTATGAAGTAAGGACAGTATATGAGAAGTAGGTATGGGTTTAAGGTGAAATGGGGGGGAATAGAGCTAGGGGTAAATAGTTTGGAGGTATCTGGGCTTTGTTGATTAGCTAGCTTTAGTATGGCTGAAGTGAAGAAAGTGTTAAAGGCATTAGCTGTTTGTAAGGGGCAGTCGGGGTTAGAGCCAGACGGGTTTGGTGTGGCAACTTTACCAGGGGATAACAGTTTATTGATAGAGGTCCAAAATTTATGTGGATGGTGAAGTAAAGATTGCTGAAGCTGAGTATAGAAGTTCTTTTTATCTTGTATGATGGCTTTTTTGTCATATTTCTCTGTTGTCTAAAAGTGACATTACCAGTTAAGCTTTTTGTGGTTCGCCATTTAGCCCAGGCTTTATTCCTACTTAGGATTAGTTTCTTAGTGTTGTTTGACAGCCATTGGGCTGTTTTAGATTTGACACGTATCGAACGCATTGGGGCATGATGTTCAAGGATAGTGAGAAAAGTATTATTAAAGTAACTAACAGCTTCATCTATTGGGACAGATTTAAGAGGTGACCAGTTGACTAGCATAAGTTCATTTTGAAACAGATTGAGGTCAAAATATTTTTTACTACGGAATGATCTGACTTGGATGGGGACAGTAGTACTAGTTTTATGCCTAATAATATAAGTTAGGGAGTGGTCACTGAGGTCATCTGGGAGAGTTCCTGTTGTATATTTTTGCTGATGACTATTTGTTAATATCCAGTCAAGTATACTTTCTTTATTATTAAGTTTGTTTATTCTAGTTGGGGAGTTTATTATTTGAGAGAAGCCATGCAGGTTAATAAGGGTGGATGGATTAGTATGTTTACATAAGTTCCAGTTAATATTAAAATCCCCTAAGAGTATTGTTTCTTGAGGGTGATTTAGTGAGAGCCAGTTTAATAGGTCTTCTAATATGGTAGGATTTTTACCTGGGGGAAGATAGGTACAGATAATATTTAGTGTTTTGTGTGGGTTGAGTTGCAGTTTTGTAATAATTATTTCAATATTAGTGTCAGATGGAAGGTTATGATTTGTTTTACTTATTTGCAGTCCAGTTTTATGGAGTATAGCAACCCCACCACCTTTTTTGTTTAAGCGGTCTTGTCTTAGAATATTGTAGCCTGGGGGAATAATCTCATTGTCTTTTATTGTGGGTTTGAGCCATGTTTCAGTTAGACAGAGAATATCGAACTGCTGGACATCTAGAAGAGCATGAATTTGTGGTATTTTATTACAAATGCTTCGTATATTTAGTTGGGCAATTGATAGTGATTTGGGGGGTTTAGTAGATAGTGTTGGGTTTCTTTTGAATGGGTGACATTTAGAGGGTATTGGGGATGGGTTCGGACTCGGGTTGGGGTGGATATCTCCATCTATTAATGAGCAGAATAATATAGGGTTGAAAAGTTGAGGGGGTTTGCAGTAGTAGTTAACAAGTTTTTTAAGGCTGTAGATATGGTATTTAATGTGAGAAAGGCGGTGATATTTAGGTTGAAGGTAGGAGGTTTTGTGGATGGTATTGAGATAGCTTATAGATAAGGCTAGGGGAGATGTTTGGGTATGTCTGCTTGGGATTATAAGAGTAAAGGGTAGGGGTTGTTCATAGAAGGTTAAGAGATAGGTAGAGGTAAGAGTAGTTAGGAAAGTTAGTAATAGCAAAGATTGAATTTGATTAGACATGTTAAGAGGGCCTGTGCAGGGATGTAAATGAGTGTATTAAGGGAAGGTTAATGATCTAGCTACAATACAAATGATAAAGAAACTATCAGTATGAGTAACATCAAATTAATAAATATTGATGATATACTTTGTAGCATACCTCCATTTAAATCCAGTATAGCCAGACCGTACTATTCTGAACACTCCACTGATCCCAATGGTATGAGACCAACTCCCATTAGGCCCACTATTTCTATTCCCCTAACTTACACCACTGACACTAGGATAACAATGAATGTTATTAAGAGACACTGCAACATATTAACAACTGACCCCAACATCCAGATTCTTATATAAGAATAAGAAAAATCTAAAAAGATTATTATGCTATCCAGCTAACCAGAAACCTGGTGTGTCTGAATGTGGAGCCAGGACATTGGCATGTGGATCATGTAATTTTTGTAACTATGTAGACAGCAGTGGGTGTTTTCAACATCCTGATAATGGATGTAGATTTGATTTTAAGGTGCACGCAACATGTGTGACTCCACAGTCTACCTCGCCAGCTGCACGGTCTACCAAGCATTTTATGCAGGCAAGATGGATAGACCTCTGAAAGACAGGATTAGAGAGAATTCATACAGTATCCATTGCGCTTCTCCCAACAATGCTTTGTCCAAACATGTTATGACCACTGATGCGAGACACTCCTTTTAAGTTCATGGTGATTGATAGGATACACCCCATTGTTCGAGGTGGTGATATTAGAAACCTTACGGAAACGAGGGAGGTCAACTGGATGATTAGGTTAAGAGCAGATCAGGGCAGTGGTCTTAATGAAAAAGTCCCATTAAGACCCATTCTAAAGGGATGAAGCCTTAGAAAGTGATAACTGCTTAGTGTTATTAAAAAATATATATAATGCCATTCCATGTTTTATTTATGGATCTATATCAGAACATTGAATGTTCTGATATCAAACACTATTCAGCGAATGCTAAGAATAGAGAAGCGGCAGAACAGCGAATTGCTTCCTCAGGAAAGAATTCGGTTGGCCATTTCTGTGGCTTTGCTATTCTTAGCGCTGTGGTGGAAAGTTACAGGCTGGGTTCAGGTAAGTGTGCGATTGTTTGTACGTTAGGGTTAGGGGCGGGTTAAGTGACTTAGGGTTAGGGCGCGGGTTAGGCGTGTGTGCGATAGTGACAGACTTTAGGGTTAGGGGCGGTTTAAGTGAGTTAGGGTTAGGGCGTGGGTTAGGTGAGTGTGCGATAGTGAGTGACCTTAGGGTTAGGGTTTAGGTTAAGGTAAGTGGGTAGATAGTAGTGTATGTTTAGTTTAGTGTAGTGTTAGATGTAGGAATTTGTGTATGTGTGTGGGTGCTGTTTGTTTGATGTGCTTGTATTGTGTGTATGTTTTTCAGAGCAGTAAATTTTTTCCATGGGAAAAAATTTGCTGTTCTGAATGTTCAATATTTTCATGTTTAGATGTTTTGGGGCTGATGAAATAGCATTCGCTATTTTCATCTTTTGATAACGTGATATAAATGCTTATTTATATACATTTTATATATATATATATATATATATATATATACATATACATATTGTTGTGTTATTTTATATTACTTTTTATAGTAATTGCTTCAAACATATTAATGTTGGATCAGTACTGAAAGTGTATTGGCACATTTTTTTAGGAATGTTTGAGTGATTTTACTTCCTGTATATGTTGTTTTATTAGTTTAATTGTTTTTTACTAAATATATATTATATTTAGTGATTGGTCCAACCTGGTTGTCTCACTTTGATTGATGTTTACATATAAAAGCATGTTAGTTCATTCATTTTCTGTAGAAGGTCTGATGAAGCAGATGTGAAAGCGCTTACCTTTTTAATTTTATAAGCGAATACACATTTTTTTATAACTCTTTGCACTGTTTTATTCTGCTGGTGTTTGCTGTTATACATAATTAATTTTATGTATTTAATTTTCAGGTTGGTAAACTAGACAGCTAGGGCACTTTTCCCCTCATAATCTAGTTACAATACAAATTATAAAGAAACTATCAGTATGATTAACATCAAATGAATAAATATTAAGTACATTTCTGAAAACATAAAATACACCATAGTAATGTATTTCAGCTTTTCCCAGTTAGGGGTCGCCAAAACGGAACGCAGGTCCATTTATGATTGGCAGTAGATTTTTATGGTGCCAAGGTGCCAGCCCGACACCCAACATTCAATGAAGGCACACCCATTCACGCACGCACCTACCTGCATGTCTTTAGATGTCACTCAACCACAGGGAGGACATGCAGACTACACACAGAAGGTGCTCCAACTGAGAATCGAACCAGCAAACCACTTGCTGTGAGGCGACAATGCTAACCGCTGCACCACTGCGGCCTAACGTAAAATACACCATATATTACCATAATTCCACCTCATACATTACAGACAAACACTAGAAAAACATGGCCTGAACCCTAATAACCACAGCAGCAACCAGGACTGGTTTGCCATGTCATTTTTTTTTTATAAAATGCCTTTCCTACAAAGCAAGGAAAGCACTGGCTATTTATGCATGCCCCGGCTTACTTAGCCACCGGTTTTTCACCTGTAAAGGAAAATAATATGCCCAACTCCCAAAGACTCACTCTCAGTGTAATTGACCATTTACACTGGTAGCAGGCTGAGAGCGAATCATTTGGAATTTGGTGTAAGCCTGTTTACAGACAGGCCTTACACTCAAGTAAGTCAATTACATTCAGAGCAGACCTTTCGAAATTGTGGCAGATTTACAACAAAAAAATCTGTCCCACTGACTCCATGCATATTTTTTACGTAAAGGTTTGATCATTATCTACAGTATCATATACGGGAGATTTTGTGCTTCATAGGCTAAATGCATTTTGTAATCAGATAGGTACACCAAGCAGCGTTATTAGAGTGCATCTTTAAAGTTAGCAATGTAATGTTTCTCTTGGGAATCATTAATGCATTTGGTTGATTTCCTTCCAGAAGTCTTCACTTATAACAGAATATCATAACTGCTCCCTAATCACTAACATGCTATTAGCAAAAAAGGGTGGTAACCTTCCCAAGCTGATCACACAAAAAAAGTGTATTTATGAAGAAATAAAACAGAGAGAGAGGTTCCCCCTGCAATTTATCAAAGGTATATGTGTTCAAAAAATTAAGGGGCAGATCAAAATACTAAACATTTAAATTGCCAACCGTTAGACATATCGAATGTGAGAGTTTTTGTGCCTGTGTTTGAATATCATGGTTAGGCTTAGGGTTAGTGGTAGGGTTAGGTAAGGAGGTAGACTGAATATGCATGTAAGTGTTTGTGTGTTAGGGTTTAACCCTAACTCTGGCCCACCACAAACCCTAACTGTAACCCTACACCTTACCTTAGAACAAACACTATTCAGAAAAATTATACTTTAATGTTATTTAAGAAAGGATTTAGGTGTAAACAGTAAAAAAGGAAATTGCTTTCCTTTTGCAGTCTACTACACTTTTGGTGTTGGGAATTTATGTTAATATGAATGTTCGAAATATTTTTGCAGTCAATTTGTACTCAGCATTTTGGTATTTTGATCATTCATAACAGAACTCAGAGTGGATACTGCATTGATCTCAGAAAGACTCCTTCATCCATATTAGTAGTATAGAAAAAGATTTGCTGACCTTTAGAGAATAGCTACCATTAGTAATGTAATCACCGACCAGTTTTTTACTTGATCACTGAAGCCTGACCTTTGTAGATCATTCAGCAACAGAGAGTGTTGTTCTGTATAAAATGCTGGCTTTAGCTGTACAATTACAGCGTCACAGTGCAAGGCCATGCCCATATTTCTCCATGTGATGTCAGAAAACCGATAAGAGAAAATAGTACAACTCCACAAATGTCTGAATCCAAGTTGCTACTGGTCAAGGTTACCTTGCATGTTTCAATTTTATTTCAATGTAAATACACCAGCTGTCACAAAGGTTTGTTATGGCAGAAAGCAGCGAGATTGGTCTGTAGTTACTGGAATCTCTAATTAAGGGGTGTGATAACTACATTTGCTAACCTGCTGGGGGCAATTCGTACTACAAAAGACGACCCACTGAAGATTTATAAACAGTAAGAGGTTATAAATGGTGTACTCATTTTCAGATTATCTGTCAACCTGGTCTCCATTCATTGTTATAAAAAAGAAAAGCTGATTTTCAAAAACAGGGCATGATGCTTTATTCAGGTCTCTACTGCAAGTGAGATCTGTAAGTGAGCTAGGTGAAAAGGCACAAGAAACGGCATCTACAATTTCTTTGGAGCATGCATGTGGCAGGTCATTAAAGAGTTGCTGAATATCCACATTTTTGGCACCAGTAGCTGCATAATAGAAATAGAACTTTAAAGGATTTCAGAAGAGATGATTGTGCTTTTTTATTGCATGTGATTGTCACAGCTCCTATCACCTTTTCATACTCATCTCTTAGTTATATAATAAGTATCTAGTTAGGCTGTGGCTTTCATTTTCTTAAATATGCTTTTGGCTAATTCTCAGGGAAGCGTATATCTTGTATGTGGTTGAAATATCGGTGATATTAAGTGACGTGGCAAAGGTGGGCTGCTACATAAAAGTTCAGCCTTGCCCACTTCTACATTTAGTGCATCGGTGGCTGTAGGAGACAATACATGTTATGGTAACAGAAATGTTCATCTTTTGTTTGTAAGAGAAAAGGTAAAAGGACAATTTTCACTGAGGCTTGGTTGGGTTGAACTGGCATGCTAATCATTTGATACACAGTATAACTATTAACATGTTAATGGCTTCCATTAAATAGGACATGCAAAGATACAACAAGCTGATGCAATTATTTCTGTGATAGAATGGTGCCTGTTACCCCTGTTAGGTAAAATGCCAGCTAAAGTTTCATCTGGTAGAGATGCAGGTAAAACAGGTAGGACAGAGATCAAACTCTGCTAATTTATTTATGTATTTATTCAGTTAGTTACTTAATTATTAGCACTTATGCACTGGTATTTCTACTGCTACCAGCTTAGTAGCAGATTTAGGTTGTGCCACTCACTCTGCCTATCATATTCCTTATTCTGCTCGATGAACTCTCTTATGAATTAGCCTTCTCTTTCTCCCCCGTCTCCCTCCCCCTTTCTCTCTTTCTCTCTCTCTAAATCATTTCTGCAGCTACTTGAATCTATGTAACCTGTTTTGTGTATTATGCTGGATGTACTGTATTTGTATAACTTGATGTTGGAGATTTTCTCCCCGGGCCTCCACTGAAAATGGACCTGGTCCAGTCGGAATTTCCCGGTTAACAAATGTAAAATAAAATAAAAATAAATAAATATACAGGTGTGAACAGCAGTACCTTTTTATATGGACTCAGACGTTCAGCTTCTGGGTATAGTATTCTGAAACAAGTAGGTGTTGGACAACTCTCCATCAATAAACAAGCTGCATCTTACGGAATTGCTTATGCATTTCCATCTCTCTACATTTGACTGGACAATAAGTAATGTCTATAGCAGAAATGGCAGGACAATCTAAATGTACGTACAGATCAAATGCATAGGTAGAGAGTAATCCCAGAGATTTTGTACTATGGCAAGCAAGACATCACTAAGAAAGTATTTACAAATGGCAAAATTGCAATAATGGATAACACCCCACTAAAATGCAAGGAAACCAGAAATTCCAATGAAACTGAATGCAGCCTGAGCTGCAACAAATGTTGACACGTCCCCAGGGTCAGTATGCTGAATAAGCTGAACAGGAGATTTAGTAAAGAAGGATTTGGACTTTCTCTCTCTCACTCTATCTCTCTCTTTCTCTAGTTTTTATGCAAGAAACAGAAATATGAAGACTTTTTTTTATTTTGCTATTGTTACCTACTGCTGTTGCAACATCAGTGGATGGGTGGTTTTCTGAGCCCATAGCAATGACATGCCTTATGTGGGTAGCATGAATGTAAGATGAGGAGGGTAAACGTTTGTTTGTGACAGTTTAGCTCTCTTCCTCACCCATAGGAAACATTTGTTGCTTCACATTACAAGATACTATTTACCCACATGTTCTCACACACAAAAAAGTGGGACGTCAAAATGTTCTCTTTGAAGTAGTTTATGGATGTAAAATGATATGAAACCTAGATACATCCAATTTAGTGTTATTAATTAAAAATTAATCTTTTGTCTCAAAGGCACATGAACAATCACATACTTCATCAAAAACTGTAACCAGTAATTCAGCAGATTAAATATTAAAATTTAAATATCAGATTATTTAAAATAATCAGTCACAGTATATTAATTATCATGTGTAAATACTTAAAGTCAACCATCCAAAACTATGAAAATTCATTAAGGCCATTACTAATTGAAACAATTTTGTTTTAAATAGTAGTTATTAAAATCATTGTAAAATGTACATATAACAGAGAATAGAAAAATGCTGGGTCATCTCCATGGACGTATTTTGAGGTGGTCCTTGATGCTAGTGTGATCATTTGGGCCCAGTAGATGACTGGCATTAAGTAAAATCTGCCATTCTGTTTGTCTAGCTTCTAAGACAGATTCAAAATCTCATTCTCTTGGGTTCAAAATGACACACCTTGGGATTCGTAAAGTACTCCACCAATCACATTAAGGGATGTGGTAAAAAAGCCACGAGGCAGAAATTTCTGATTCACAGACTCATTAAGAAGAATGATAAAAGGCCTCATTAGCAGCTAAAGTGCATGTCGCAGAATCACCATTAACGACCCCAAGTGCAGATCAGCATTTCCTGCAGTAGTTAACGTATCGGTTGGCCAGATTGTGTTAGCAGAGGAACCCCACGCATTCACTCTTCCACAATACACACATTCATCACAGATACACATACAGTCACACGGGTCTACTTCATTTCACTGAAACTCAGTTGCTTGTGCACAATTCACTGAAAGCTCATTTCAGTGAAAACTCATTTGACTGAAACTAATTTTGTTGAAAGTTATATATGGCCTTTTCCCCACTGTAGTGTGATCCTGGAGTTAGTATATAAAGTAAGGAGGAGGGGGTGGGGAGCACAGCCCCCCCCCCACCTATTTTAAATGTTTAAAACCATAGATATGGATACTTACAAGTCCAATGAATAACTCTTTCCAGAAAAAAATATATAACCAAACTATGTGGGGGTCTATGTCCCCCATATCCCCTTACTTTATATAGCTATAATCATCCAGGCATTAATGATGCATGTGCCATTACTTGTTTGCTTAAATTAAAACATTTAAGGAGATAGTGTTGTTTATTTACTAATAACTAGGAATAGTTTTCTTAGTGTATTTTTTAGGTTACATTTGACATAAATATGTTAATATTATTATGAATATATAATATCATTGTTTATAATGATTGTATATAATAACTTGTTTTTTTAAATGTTTTTGTATTTAATTAGGTGGGGGTTGTATTTATTTGATAGGTGCTTGTTGATCACATGATATTTGAGTTATATTTTTAAATACTGTGTTTTTTACTCATTGTTATCTGAAGAAGTTTGACTATTAAGCCAAACAAAAAGTGTTTCATTAAATTATTTCTTTCATTGTTTTGTGACTTTTTTTGGCTGCCTTCCATTGGACTTTGCAGTCCTTGCTTTTATAGTAGCAATCTCATTCTTACAAATGTATTTCACAAGATGAATAAACTCAGCTTTAAAGACAAGAGTAGAGTGGGATTTCCAATTTTTAGTAACAATTTTATTTTGCTATAGAGAGGTTAGACCACAATAAAAATGTTTGTTTTTTAGAAATGACTTCAGGAACAGGAACATTGAAAAGGATAAGGGAGTCAGAAATTATACAGTTGTTATTCCATAGAGCTTTACAAAGATATTTGAAGTCCAACCAAAATGGGGAAATTATTTTGAAATTAAAAGCCATATGTATCCAGTCAGCATCAGGGTGTCCACATCTCCAGCATTTTATTTCATCTTTCTTGTAAATTACTGCTAGTAACCATTTTTTTTTTTGATAATAATACTAGAGCACAAAAACTTTTAACACAATGGCTCAGGCAACAGAAAGTAGAAAGGACTGTTGCCACACTTAGGGAGCCTATACCAAAGAAGGTAACAATAAATCCTATAGAGGTATTACAAATATTCTGGAAATTCTATGAGAGTCTCTATAAAGCAGAGAAAAATGAAAATAAAGAAAAGATACAAATGGAAATGTTTATGGAAGAATTAAATATGCCAAGGCTAGAGGGAGATGAGGCTTAATCACTAACAGTTAGGATAGGAGGAGATGAGATAAAAATTGTGATGTATAACCAATCTAGAGGAAAGTCCCCAAGAATAGAAGGCATTCCTGTGGAAGTTTAGAGCTAGAAAGAAAAAAGCTGACAAAGATCTGGGAGATTTTAACAGAATCTTAAGAGGAGGGGAAAGTACCACCAACCTGGAAGGAAACAGTGGTAGCTGTAATACCTACAGAGGGTAAGGATCCATTAGATCCAGCTTCATACAGGCCCATTGCAATACTAAACCATGATTATAAAGTGTTCATATCTATAATGGCTAAAAGAAAGACAAATGTAATATCAAACCTGATAGATATAGATCAGTATAGTTTTGTGGAGGGAAGGCAAACATTTGACAACATTAACAGAACACTGATGATCCAGAGGGAAGCAGAATGTAAAAAAATACCATTATTGGTGGTGGGTCTTGATGCAGAGAAGGCATTTCACAGAACAAGCAGGGACTTTATGAGCAGAGCAATGAAAGCCTTTACATTTCCTGAAAAAAAAAACTATAAGGCTGATTAGGAGAATTTATGAGGGATTGGAGGTGAAAATTAAAATGGGTGGGGGTCCTCTCTGATTAGTTCTGCTTGAGCAGAGAAACAGACAGGGGTGTCCTCTTTCTCCTTTATTATTTGCATTATATTTGGAATCATTGGTAAAGAAAATAAGGGACTCAGAAATTCAAGGATATAATTGGTACGGTAGTCAAGAAAAGCTTGCTTTATTTGCAGATGATATTATTTTGTACTGACAAAACAAAAAGACATTACAGTGTTGTGGAACACTTTGAGACAGTTTCAGATCTTTTCAAGATACAAAATTAATGAATCTAAAACAAAGGCAATAGCGGTAAATTATGTACCCACACATGAACTGGTTCGGGAATACTCAAATTTATGGGGATATTATAAAATGAAATATTTAGGAGTATGGATTAAAAATGATTCTAGTGTGGCGGCTAAGGATATGTGGGAAGAAACTAAACAAAAAACAATAGAAAAACTGAAAAAGTGGAAGCTTTGTAATATGGATATAGATAGCAAGATACAAGCAGTTGAAATGTTTTAGTCCCTTTAGTCTGATACACAGGTCGGCATATTTTTATAAACCAGAGGAGAAGCTGTGGGTAGCAATTAATAAAGAGCTGAAGGACTTTATCTGGGAGGGGAAGATGGCAACAGTCAAGTGGGATAAGCTGATTCTTTCAGCAGAACAGGGAGGATTGGGTTTACCCATTTTGAAGGGGTAGTTCAGAGCTAAACAGTTAAGACTCCTATACATAGCACAAGCAAAAAAAACTATACTTCAAAGTGGAAAGGGATTATGATGAAACATGGGGGAATCTCAAGAAACAAGGAAAGACCGGGATTTTAGATGTAGGCCTTTAATGAGACTAACAATAATCATGCAGCATATTATATCCATAAAGTAGCAGAACTTATTCTAAGAACTAAACCAACACAGGAATGGAGAAAGGAGATTCTGCCGATAGAGATGACTGCAATTAGGGATACAGACAATAGAAAAGAGGGGGTCAGAATTTATTGGAGAAAACTGGCAAAGGAACCAATGTATTGGGAACAAATAACTAGACAGGGAAAGATAATTGAACGGGAAGACACCAAGAGTTTATTTGGACTGCAGGTTAGAGATTGCCTTCCCTATCAGGGATTGGTATCAGAGTATAGCCAAAGAAAAAGAAATAGGGGGTCCTAAAGAAAAGACCAGCACTGGTACAGATTTTAACAGAATCCAGAACAGAAGTTGCCATTAAAAAAGGAATAATTAGTCGAGTAAATACAATATTGCATGACAACTATAAGAATCAATCAGAAGAGATTAGAAAGGATTGGGAAGAGAGATTGGATAAGCAATTCACAAAGAAAAAAGGGGGGTATATATAGGGTCTATATTATATCATTGAACTCTTAAAAAAGCGAACAATGAATAATCAACCCCATGTAAGCAAATGCTTAAAATCTCAAAAGCTCAGAACAGCAATTTTTTTCCAAGGGAAAAAAACTGCGGTTCCAAAAAAAAAAAAAAAAAGAAAAAATTGAAAGAATACATAAAGTGGGGAGCTTCACCTCCCACCTCCCTACTTAAATATACCAACTCTGAGATTGCAATACAGTGCCGAAAACGGCAAAGTAATGGAAGCAGCCAAGCGAATTCTTTCCCTGGGAAAGAGTTTGCCTAAAAGCTGCTTTGCTATTTTGCCTTTTCATTGTTGTAATTTCAACCAAGATGCATTCGATAGAATGCGTCCTTGGTCATCTAATAGGAACCCTATATATATATATAGATATATATATATATATATATATATATATATATATATATATATATATATCTCCCAAATACACAGCAATGTTTACATAGATATTTTTATACCCCAAGTAGACTCCAGAGAATTTTTCCTCAGGCAGACAGTAAATGCTGGAGGTGTGAAGAAGAGGAAAGAGGTAATTGGGAACATATTTTCTGGGAGTACAGTGGGTTGGCAGACTGTCGGAAATGCTGGGTAGGCATAGTGGTCCGATGAGGGAGATGATTTTTCTGAGCTATAATACAGAATTGGAATTGCTGAGACATGGTAAGGCCTTGCTGTGTCTAATAATGGTGGCTGCCAAAAAAGCAATCACTAGAAAATGGAAATTAATCTAATTCAACTATACTGGAAGTAGTGAATATAGTAACAGATAAAACAACTGGAAATGGGATCTTTAGAAAATGATAGGAGCAAACTACTAGGGAAAAAATGGGAATTGTGGGAACAATCCATACAAGGGAGGAATGAGGTCTAAAAGGTGGCAGGACTTAAATGAGCTACGTACTGTTTGTGTGAGAAAGATTGGGCTGTTTATAAGTGATGTATAATGTTTGCAACTGGGAGTGTGTCAGTATGGTTTGTGATGTAAAATACTTGCGACTAGGGTTGTGTCACTATGGCTTGTTTTCATTTATATAAATGTATGATTGCCTATGCAGCGAGTGATGGTTTAATAAAGATGTTACTTGTTTAAAAAAAAGACAGGAATTAAATAATTTATGTAATATTACTTAAGTTATATGATATATAGCAATAAGTTCATAGGTTCATAGGTGTGTACTAGGCTAATGGCCCTGGAGCCTATATAAGCCTAGCCCAAGAAGATTCCCTGGCATCATGCCATCCTAAGTTAGTTCCCAGTGCCCCTGTCAAGCAAGGCCACTGAAGTGATCCCCGGGGTGAACTTCCTATTGCCCACCCACTCGTCAAGATTTCTCTTAAAGAGGGCCAGTGAAGTACTCTGCTTGACTTGAATGGGAAGTTTGTTGCAGAGTATGGGAAGACTCTGGGTTAGGAACCTGTCCCTCCAGCATGTTCTGTTTATTGGGGTAATGAGGTTAAGTTTCCTGGAGCGTGTGGCATGTAGGGATTGGGATTTCTTTAGGTGTAGCATATTTAGCAGCTCTGGGTCAGACAGGGTTTTGTAGGTCAAACAGAGATCGCCTCTAAGTGGGTGATAAGAGACAGAGTATAGCTGGAGTTTTTTGATTCTGTCTGTACAGGGCATGTAAAGGCCTAAGATCCTCTTAGTGAGGTATTTTTGGGACCTTTCCAGTTTTTGTAGGTGTCTGTTGAGATAAATGCCAAATGGGACGTTATATTCTATAATAGGTCTAATGAAAGATGAGGAGAGAGGGATTATGACCTCTTTCTTCTTGGATGAGAATCTTTTTGTAATGAGATGTGCCACATAGAAGGACTTTTTGACTACAGTGGCAATGTGGTTATCAAAGGAGAGGTTGCTGTCAACCTGTGTCCCCAGGTCTCTTATCACACCTTTACTGTTTAGTGGACTATCGCCTATGTGGTAGTTCATGGGCACCAAATTTTTCCCAAAGGGAATGACAATGCAATTTGTGGCATTGAGCTTAAGGCCATGGTTCTGGCACCAGTCATTGGTGTCAGTGAGGCCTTTTTGTAGAATGTCTTCATCAGTTGGAGAATCAGTAATGGCTCCCAGTTTGCAGTCATCTGCGAACTTGGTCAGTCAGAGTCCCTTTGTGTTGGCTTGAACTTCAGAGAAGCAGATACCAAACAGGAGAGGACCTAGGACTGATCCCTGTCAGATTTGGAGTCTCTACGTTCATGTTGTGGGTTCTACCAGTAAGCCAGTTGGTAACCCATCTTATTACATAGAGGTTTGTGCCTAGTTTAGTGAGTCTATCTATGATTCCTGAGTGAGGGATGGTTTTGAAGGCCTTGGCAGTATCTAGGTAAGCTGTGTGAACTACCTTGCCCTCATCCACAGCTCTAGTGACAGACTTGAAGAAGCCTATCAGGTTGAGCAGGCATGA